>NC_057400.1:43711025-43908525 GCF_019320065.1 Cervus canadensis
TCACAAATTATATGAATTCATTTTGCAAGTGATGGATAATTTAAGCTTTCATCATCTAAAGCTTGTCATTTTTTTTCCAAGAGAAATGGATTGTTTCATTTTTAATGAGTGCAATAATAATACATTTAGTTTCAGCAGATGCAAAATAATGCACACAAAAAATGATTTGGAATTTGCAGAACAAATAAGCAAACAGTACTAGAATAACCCAAAGAAACATGTACTATATAGGGCTTTTCTTCTCTCAGGGGGTCAAAATCTGGTCAAATCCAGCGTCTTGTTTCAATTTAAGCAAATAAAATCAATATGGTCAAGGAAGCAAAGTGCACAGAAATTTTAATTAGTTAGGTTTCTTTTTCTTTCTTTTTTTATTTCTGTCTCAGACAAGTACTGTTAGCTGACAAGAAATATGGCATTCCTCACCTAATACAGTAAACAAACAAAACAAAACAAAACCCCTCTCTTAATCACTACTAGACAGCCTCTAGACAATACATTCCTGCAAGGAATTGTAAGTGAAAGGACTGGGTGACACTTTGTTAATGAAACTTAAAGAATAGATTGTCAGGCATACCGGGAGTTTTCAGATGTATTTCTGAATTCACATCTGTGGGAGTTGTGGATTGTCACAGTTCATTTGCTTTTGTAAAATATCCACAATTTGCTGACAAGCAACTTTAAAAGTCCATTCGCGATTGGGTGTGTGGTGGACCCCTTTCAGCATTTTTTTAAAAGTATGTTTTCTTTTGCTACTGTAATATAGAGCTGGTAGAGAAAAAGAACAAATGCTAAAATAAATAGTAAAATATAAAACACTTCATACAAAGTAATTTGATGTGCCATTAGTTGTACAATTACTTCAATAAACAAATACATGTTATAAAGGGAAATTAGAAACAAAATGCTTTCAGTTACGGAACTTGCAAGCACCCAAGACTCCATGTTGTTATTTCCTTTGGGAAGTGCCATTTACTATTTTTTTGGTTTTTTTTTTTTTTTTTTAAAGTTATGCAGGTCCTTGCAACTGCATTGTATTTTATTAATTTATATCAGGAGTCACAGAATTAAAATGAAGGCATTTAAAATCACTGAAGACTGCAGTTAAAAATAATTAAGTACCATTATTTCTCTTAAATTTAAGAGCTAAAGCTGTCAGTCAAAAGAATATAAAAATGTTTTAGTTTAAGTAGCCAGATTGCCAGTGTAAAATACTTGAGAATGCTAACACATTTCTCAGAGATGGGCACATAAAAATAAAGCTGTATTCTGTATATTATGCCCCAGATGGGACATTGATGAAGACCTACACAGTGCATAATTTCTTTTAAGTTCTTTTAAGCAGTCTTGTGTTATGAGTACAATTAAAAGTCCATCAATATCCCAAGTACTCGTGCATTATCTACCCTGCCACACTTCGCTAATGCGTCTTATCGTTTAGGTTGCTAATACTGTTCAGTGTAAAGACAGTCTTTCTGAGGTAGACTGTTCAAGTTCAAGGACAAGTCTTTTTCTTACGAAATGCATGACATTCAAAAAAAGACAACAAATAAATACTACATGTACAATATGTAGCAATGAGGTAGAAATGGTTATAAAGAACAATGTTTGAATATACGTCAGATGAAAAAAGAAAAAAAAATAGAAATGAATATTCTCTAGCAACTGTATATAATCCACAAGGAAACACACCCACACTCACACAGGCAGACAGAGAGAGGGAGGGAGAAAAAAAGGTGGGGGAGAGGAATGAGAATGTTTTAAGCCTGAAAATAAACTTTAGCTCTTTTTGTATCATAGGACAACAAAAAGAATGAATGTGCTCCCAAGCTTGGTGTACTCCAGAACCATTTTATAAATATTTAACATTCTATAGGACTGATTCATATATTCTCACACAACTCTGTGCCAAGGCTGACCCATGCTGCCGACATTCTACATATCACTGAGACAGGGAGGTGAAATTTTCCTGCTTCCAGTCTAATTGTCTTTGACAATTGCAGTACCTAGTGCTACACTGCTTGTGTTGTATTTAAAAACAGGGGAAAGAGAAGAGACTTGTTCATTAAAGATGCAGTATCCCTGGTTCACACAAATGCATCTGGCAGGTTCAAAATCGAATGTCAACCAGAGGTCTTAGCAGACTGTGAGCTTCAGTTCATGTGTGAGTTAGTCACAAGTACAGCTGGTTTTGAATTCTGAAACACTAATAGCTCCATGTTTGCTAACGTGCTTCATATGAAAATCAGCAGGTGATTCAACAACTGAAGGCTTTACTTTTCAAAAGAAAAAACATTGAAATGCTTTGAATTGTAAAGTGGTCATGTATATCTCTGCATATATGAAGAGAGGAAGTAACCAGTTGTTTCCGAGTAATGTAAAATAGACAGTTTTAAAGTTCAAATAGTTGGTGGTGAAAACAGCACACATACATACACACAAACATACACGCTAATTATATATATATATGTATATATATTAGAACTTTAGTGGCCTCAATAGTTCAACAAACTGTGTCCCTTTCACTTTGCAAAATTGTTTCAATGATCATGATACCCAATTCTTGTTAAAAAAGAAAAATAAAAACCCATGAGAATGAGATTATAAAAGTAACTTTCTGCTTGGAGTTGGACACATTTTCAGAGAAATAAATTCTATATGAATCAAAAACATATATCCAACCCACAAATATATTTAAATTTACAACAAACTATTGTGGGAATTAATTTGGACTTTTTTGGATGTATTCTTCTGAAAACTGCATAGCCAAGTACTATGCAACTGATGTAAATTGACCTTGGTATTTTACATAGCATAGCCTCTGGATAGTTTTTATCACTGGCCCAGATGGTGTTTGGCCTATGTATTTGAGTGGAATGGTTTATTTTCTCCTTGATAGGTTTCAAATGCACAAGAAAACATTATACCCGTCTATCTGCATTTGAGTAGAATACAAACTGACTAATAGATAAACATTCTGTGTGAAAGTAAATAGCCTTAAAGTATACTGCCTTCACATTCCATTGATCAGCTCAGTCAGCAAAGTTTTCTATATTGTCACTAACGTTCTAAATATTTTGGTGAGAAGCATGCCAGAAGTGTAGAGTATTTCCATTTGTGTCACACATAAGGTCATTATGAACTACCTCTTGAATTTCTATTGATCCTTCTACTGAAGTAGTTTCCTTCACTTCCTTTTTGTCCCTGTTGGAAATGTTACTGCAGTTGTGAAGAAAGAAATTAGGGGCTGTTAAGTAGACTGGCTCAAATCCCCTGGCCAGACGGCAAGAGATTTGGACTGGCTCATTACCTTACCTTCATTAGTAGCCTTCTCCAAATTCTTAGCAGTCAAAGAGGCCAAGACTATGAAGCCCCATCACTCAGTTGTACCATCACTGATTGTACACATTCAATTCTCAGGATGTGGTACCCCACCCCCACCCCAAGCTCAAGAAAGGATGGTCAGAATAGAGCTCATTACTAGGCTAGTCCATAGGCGAGCTCAAAATGCTGCCACGAAGAATCAAAGACTCACAGGAGAGCACTACCTCCTCAAAGGTCAGCCTTATCTCCTTCAACAGATCTTCATTTCTTCAGCATGCCCAATTTCTTAAGAGATCAAATCCTAGTATTCATTAGGCTCAATGAAATTCACACACAACTTCAGCTTCTGCCTCAATACATGGATTTTTGACCACTCATAGCTCAAAAGTAATTTTTAAGTCATTTAAAGCTAAAAGCCAATATGCGTGACTTTATTTTCAGTTTTATAAATGAGTGTAAAACACAATAGTGCAGTCATATATTTGGCATTAACTCTTACTAGCCACAGAAATGTGGGTCAATACTGGATTTTCCAAAGTTGTCTAAATAAGATTGGGTTTGTCAAAACTTGCCAGTTGCTTTCAAGCGAACACAGCATGTTGGCAGAAGTGAAATGTGACATCCAAAAGACTGAAAATAGGTCAGCACTGTGCAAAAGTAAACTTGTCAGTGAGATCAATATGAACCTACAATTTAATGGGGATATTAGAATTTCCTTACAATAAGGGACCTGTGCAGGGTAGCGCCAGAACACGACTGTAGTGTTTATTCACTTGTGAAAAGCAGAGGAAGTACTTAAATATTACTTTTTATATCCTTAATGAAAGGCACTACTTTTTAATATGGAATATGTATATGTAAGAACAGGTTTAATTGATAGAAAATCATGGTAAATTTAATTCTAGTTCATCTGCTCAGTTTTTAGCAAGAAATTAAGAAAAAAGGGGAGTAATGATTAAGCATCATAAAATCTCAGAAATATCATGATGTCCTTCATTAGCTTTCTCTATGTTAAGCATTTCAGAGAATTTGACATTGCGGATGAAATCAGTAAAAAAAAAAAAATATGGAAGGAAAACAAAACAATAACAGAAAGACCTTTCTTAGGGCTTCTCATTGCATTTATTTAAAGTCTGTAAAAATGTACATCACTTTTTGAATACATAAAACGCCAGTGCTTTGCAACAGTTTTGTTACTGCATCTCTCAACTAAAAAAAAAAATAATAATAATAAAATTAAAAATAAAAACAGGAAAAATACATTCAAAAAGCCAGGCTGTACTGCTTCTGCACGGGCAGTGGCTTTGGGAGGCTACGGCCTACTCTGTGTCAGTTCAGAGGCATTGCCCAACATCAGTCAGCTAGCAATGTAAAGTTGCACATAAAGCATTAAAAGGATACAAAGAACAACTTGGGGAGCAGCAAAGGAGAGGGAAACTAAGAAAAATGCTACATACACTGTTGCAGTCGGGGTGGGCCCAGGTGGAAGTGAGGGGTGAAGATTGATATCTTTTGGAAACTAGATTTATAGGAAAAGATGAAAGAAAACAAAGTAACACATTTGGCAAGCTGTATCTGTTGGTGTGTGTGTGCATGTGGATGTGTGCACGTGTGTGTGTGTGTGTGTGTGTGTGTGTGTGTGTGTCTACTTCCAATCGTCTACTTGACTTTCCAGGAGAAATGTAACAAAACTGAGGTAGAAATGAATGTGGGAGCACTACAGCCCAGAAGATTTCAAAATGAGAAGCAAAATTGCACTGACAAGAGAGGAGTCCAAAAGAAGGAGAGGGGATGCAGACATATTCTCTGTGGACATATATAAGTTGGTTGGTTGCTTTCTGTATTTATTTGTTTGTTTGCTTGTTGGTTTTGGCTGCTATCTTCTGCATTCTGTCAAAAGCATGGCAAGCCTATAAGCTAGATTAGTGAAGAGAATGACACCATTTCCAGCAGTTTTCAGAGAGAACTGGCAAATCACCACCACCACCATTACCACCTCTGCAGGAAAAAGACAGTCCTAGTTTTTAGGTACTGTGACTTTCAGGGTCCTAAACAGGTCTTGTGGCTGACTGTTCCAGACACTAACACAAACTGAGTAAATAGCTTTCCATTAACCAGTGTACCTTTTAAGAATATTTTCACTTCGTTATCAAGGAGCAATGTACGAAGAACTCTTGCAGGTATTGATATAAAGAATTATTCTGCTCTGGTTAATTCCCCATAATTAGTGAAAGAACCTTTTTAAAAAATCCTTCCATTTTTACTTTAAATTGTAAATATTCAGCTGTATCACGCGTCAGTATTTTTCCGGATACATTCAAAGTAATTTTCCTTGCTATTTTCCAATTGTTGAGGTAAACATACATTTTAATATAAAGTAACATTGAAGCCTATCCCATTACTCTCAGCAGTACATAGTGCTTTCAACACATTCCTTTGAGGTACTGTACAAAACACAATCACTTTCCTGAGTTTTTGCAGACAAGAACATTAAAAGAAATGAACTGCAGAAATTAAGGTCCAGATTACCGTTACCCTGTTTTACCTGTTCTTAGCTTAATACTGCAGAACAGACAGGATTGAGGAATACTGTTGCTCTTAAAATGGCAAAAATCTGGTTTTCTGTCGAAACACAACCGTTCATCTCTTTAGTCCAATAATGTTTGAAGTTAAAGCTCTTTATATTAGCACATGCCACCAATGTAATTGTGAGGCAAACAAAAAATAAAGCACCACTCCAGGCACTTGACAGCAACTAAATCTCGAGAACAGCAGAATGGAATCAACACACGAGGTTCACGTCCTTCTGAAATCAACACACTTGCACCTTGCTCCTTGGTGAGTGTTGTCTAGCTTGAACTGAACTGAGCATCGGCAGATGCTTTCTGTCATCTGGGGCTTTCACATCCGAAGGTCTCACTGGATGCCTTCTTCCTCCAAATCTACCCTGACTCGAAAGATGCAACTGAATCGTCTTCTTCCCCAGTACCCTTTGCGATTTAAACACTACTGAAAAGGGGATCTATACCCTATGTAGCAGGTTTGATGTGTGTGTGCACGCCAACATTCATCACATTTTTTTTTTTTTAAAGAAGTTATCACTGACTACAACCAAACATTTTGTTCCATTCAACATACATATCAAGCTCTTTTTGAGATATGCTAGGCTGAATCTTGCAGAAAGCATTTTCAAAGTCTTGATACGTAACCGGCCTCAACTGGCTGGGCATAATGGCTGAAAGGTCTGTGGCTGGCATGGCATGGAGGGGACCCACCACCGCTTCCTGACACAGATGAGCCACGTCTAGCCCAGAAAAGCCTTCTGTGCGCTGGACGAGCAGTGCAAACTCCTTGTCACTGAGACAGTAATTGTGCTGTGAGAGCAGTTGTACTATTATCTGGTGTCTTGCTGTGCTGTCAGGAAGTGGGATTAAAAGTCGTTTCATGAAGTACCTCCGAAGAGATTCGTCTATCTCTTCCGGTTTACTGGTGGCACAGATCACTATGATTTGGTCCTCAGCCGACGTCAGCACAGTGTCCAGCTGCATCAGAAATTCGGTTCTCATCCGGTTGACTGGACTGTGTTCCTCACTCACTTGAGAGGAGAGAAGCATGTCAATGTCACTGACGAAAATCACTGAGGGCTGACGACATCTGGCCACGAGGAAAGAGGCGTGGATGATCTTCTCTGCTTCTCCTAACCACTTGGCGAGAAGTCCAGAACCAGCGATCTTAAAAAACGTGGCCCCCAGCTGACTAGCTATGCATCTGCCCAGTAACGTTTTGCCTGTTCCCCGAGGTCCAAATAAAAGGATGCTCCGAGGTAAGGCCGTCAGTCCACTGAACGCGTCTGACCTCAACACAGGCCACAAAACCTCCTCTTTAATGACAGCCTTTACCAGGTCGAGACCTGCGATGTCGTTCCAGTCCACTGGCGGTCCTTGGGTGATAATCTCGTTGGTTACCAGGTCGATGAGGTGTGTGTCTGCATTCTTCAGTTGCTCGTCCACGGAGTGGTTGGCTGAGGTAGCTGCGCGGAGTCCGGGGCCCTGCATGGGGTGAGAGAGCAGCTGTCTGTGCTCCTCCCCGTGTTCGCTCATCACGGGCGACGTGTACTTGCCGAAGGATTCACTGGATCTCGATCCCAATGAATTTTTAGCAGTACTGTAGGAAGGAGGGGTCAGAGCCCTACTGGACTGGCTGCTGAATTTCCTCTGCTGTTCAGAGGACATTAGCTGCTTCGTTGGCTTAAATGCCAAGGATGATGTTTCAGCACTTCTGTCAAAGCCATTCCCCCGGTTTGAGTTTGAAATGCTGCTGTCGGACATTCTGTACATAGGACTCTGTGTGGACCTCTGTTGGCCGTAGCTGTAATTTCCATAACTGGAGTCCATGTCTCCTTGCCCTGCCATGTAGAAAGCTTTCCTTTTGAGAGAACTCGCCGAGCTGTTTGTCAGAGCCGAGGGCGCGATCGGTGTCAGACCGTGGCCCTGGTAGGTGTAGCCAGGAACAGTGGTGGGGGGCAGGGGTGTGGGAGCAGGGATTCCTGAAGGCAGATAGGCTGAAGGAGGTGGGGGCGCCCCCCCAGGACTATACCCCGACCCCACAGCAGTCTGCGGAGGATAGCTAGCAGAGGGGTAGCTGTAACTGGCAAGGTTAGAAGTCCCGTTGTAGCCTGGGACCAGGGCTGGCGGCGGCGGAGGGGGCGGCGGCGGCTGTAGGAGCCCGGAGCTGTGCAGGGGAGAAGGATGCGGTGAAGGAAGTGCAGGTGCGGGCTGGCCGCTGTACGTAGAATGCAAATAGGAGCCGTTGTATCCTGGGGCATATTCCTGAGACGGGAGCCCTGCGTGAAGACTAGGTACAGTGTGGCTTCCACAGGTACTGCTCGAGTAACTAGGTTCTGTCAGGTTGCTGGCCACCCCAGGAGAGCTCCCTATGCTCGCAGAGACATCTGCTGGAGGGAGGGCTGAACTGACTCCAGCTTTGCTGGCAGTGATCACATCCGGAACACAGTTCATGGGATAAACAGCGTCTGAATTCAAGGAAGGCTGCCAGGGTTCACTTTCATTCTTCCGACCATTCACTAGTCCTGATGGTGCATCCGAGTAGTTGCTGAGCACGGGTCGGTCCACAGGGCCTTCCAAAATGCCAGAATACTTCTCTGCATATTTTTTTAGTAGGTTGGATGCCGTCAGAGCAGATATGTCATCGTTTGCCCAGGCGTACTGGTAGGTGCGCTGCAAATGACCTCTGTAAGCTTCAACTTTGTGGGCGGGAGACCGAGTGGTGGAAGTGATGTCAAAGTGCTGTTCGGGCCACTGGGCGTGCTCCGGCGTCCACTGCATCTTCAAGCCTAAAGATTTGGGGGAAGAAGGTTCATTTATTTAGATACTCATCAGAACTGTTAAAGCTTTTCCACCCAACTTCTTTTGTTACCCGTTATTTTCTACCAACGATAGTGACATTATAAAGGATTTCCACAGTTTATAACACCTATTATGGTCTCTACCATGCACACATCTGAAAAGGGACTGAATTTCAGCCCTGGATAAAAAGTAAACTGAATTTAAATGAAAACTCTGTAGAAGACCTACATTTTTTTCATTCCTGAGTAATAAGCAAATTTATTTCTGCTAAGCCCATAGAGTTACTTGCTACACACACACAGAAACACATATATATGTACACACACATCCCTGTCAAATTAGAATTCAATCACAGGTTCTCACAATATAATATGCATACATTTTAAACATCTAGCACGTGATAGTATTAACATGTGCCATATCTAGCTATCCTGCCTCTTCACACCACACTTTCTGTTTTATATTTTAACCAATATAAAAATGAGACACAGCTGACAGATCACATCTAGGATACCTCTCTTATTTGGTACTGAACACCTAGTTAGCACAGTATAATGCTCCCTGTGCAGAACAATATGACACAGACATAGCAGGTCATTCCATAATCCAACTCTCATCTAAAGTGGTCCACGACAGTTTCAAATCTGCTTCGTGGAGTGCAGCAAAGCAATCTCCCAGGCAGCGCTCCATCGCTTTCATCACACAAAGCCTACAACTCGGTATGAATTACAACTGGCTCCTTTCTGCCTCTCAGTCCTGTTGTTGAAACTCTGAAAAAAAAAAAACAAAAAACAAGCATCACTTGTCTGTCGGTCTTCTAGCTAGTGTTCTTCTTCCTTCTGTTATCATCTTTCTCTCTGCCTTACAGCTTCCAAGGTACTAAGAGGGTAGAATATATATATATGTATATATGTATGCATATATATTCATATATATTCATGAAGAGAGTAAGGGGGAGATAGGAAAGAAGCAGGTAAAAGGGAAGATAAGAACAGAGAGAATCTGGATTTTGACTCTTTTCTAAGTGTAGTGGCACATACTCGAACGTACAACGAGAAAATGAGATGCTACATGTATGTAACTCAATCATCTGCTACTAAGTGAAGCAAGATGACTATGTAGCCAACTATACAGGGCTATTTTCTCATTTAAGAGCAAATACAAAGCAAGGACTTCCCTGGTTGTCCCAGCGGTTAAGAATCACCTTGCAATGCAGGGAATGCAGGTCTGATCCTTAGTTGGGGAACTAAGATCCCACACTCTGTGGGGCGACTAAGCCTGATCACCACGACTGAGCCTGAGCCTGCACGCCGCAATTAGAGAATCTGTGCACGGCAATGAAAGATCCCGAGTGCTGCAACTAAGACCCACCACAGCCAAATAAATAAATATATTTAAAAAGAGAGAGAAAATATCAAGCAGAGTTAGAGAATCATTTCAATTTTACAGTTTACAGAGAGACCTTAGACATTACCTTACTTCCCACATTAGGGAACCAGTACCCAAAGGGATTTATAATGTACCCTTGAGGACTCTCATATACTTAGTTACAGAAGAGCACTGGAACCCTGTTCTATTTCCCAGTGCTGACTCCTCCTAATCTCTTCTTGATTGGAACACTTCCTATTCTGATACAGCTATATTAAGCAGGCTTCCTTAATCTCCTTTGTATTACCCTAAGTGAATTTTGCAAACTCTCTTGTGCCCTCTGGCAGCGATTCCTTGATAAGGAGGAGGTCTGGTCTAAATGAAGCATCTGTGGCATCAGCTCCCTTCTGAATTACTGCAGTCTATGTTGACAGCTTCTACCCCCTTATGCTTTCCTCCTCCAACCCCTTTAGCTCTTCATTACCTGACTCTGGCTTCTGGCATGGCCAGCTCTGACTTACGGAGCTAAACTGAACATAGCACGGAGTTTGGTAACAGAATGGCATGTCGATTCCCTTCTGACTCCCTCTTCCTTGTTTGCAAAACCACTGCACCAGACACTGGAAGTTAATTAGCAGGATGATGCTGTGCTAATTGTGTTAATTTACAAGGTTTTAGTCAAAGAGAATCATGCCAGGGCTGGCACTGCTGTCAGGCTTCCGACTTAATGATTAAGAAATACTGAAAACAAGGTGGGAAGGATTGCAGTAATTACACAATAAATGAATAAAGCAACAGGATTCATTTGCAAATATATTTTACTGCAATTGTACTCATTTGCATTTGGATTTTAAAAAAGGATCCATGTAGATATTCATTTGCAAATCACCATCTCAGTTAAAATTAAATCTGAATGCTGCACTGTATAACTTAATCAAGCTTCATATATATGAATATATAATGAATTTTTTAGTAAAAAAAATCTAAATACCTTACTTCTCTTGTATACACAATAGATTCTTTACTTTTCTGCATCTCCCCCCAAATCATCATGTCTCTCTTTTAAAACTGTATTTTAAAAAATAATCTCATCAATTGGAAAGAATATATTATAAAGTCCTGATAAAGTGTAGCTTGCATCATTTCACTTAAGAGGAACTCCGGATTGTGTTGCGGGGGGGGGCGGTGGCGTGCAGGGGAGTCTTCTAGGAAGAACTAAAGTGAGATTCTTAATTGTTTCTGCTTTCTCAATCATTACTTTTTAAGGGGGAGGAAAACACACCGCAAAATGGGTGAAATGACCGAGACCACACTTAAAGGGGAAAAGATGCAATTTTAATGAAGCAGCATTTCAGGAATCATACTTTCATTAAATTCAACTGGAAATTATTAACAGCAAATCACCAGGAACCAATCGCAAGTAATCAGTATCTAAATTCTTCTAGTGTCATGGGATTTACTTTCAAGCCTTATAAAAACGAGAGAATATTAATGTGACTGTAATGTAGAACTGTCTAAAAGACCTACAAATTCATTAGTCCTGTAAATTATTTCCAGGGAATTTCTATTAGGATTTTTTTTCTTTAAAAGATTACCAAAATACAGAGTTGAGAAAACAAGAAAACACATATGCTATGAGTAGGAATTTGATTAGATTGATACAGAAGAAACATGAATAAGTATCTTGAAAAAAAGGTCTCAAAAATAATTTAGGAGTCACAGGCAATGGAATTTTTTTCACAAACACAACACATACACACACATGTACACACACACACCCATGAAAGGTCTGGCTTCCTTTCAGTTAGCTGAGCTAAGTCATTATTGGCATTATTCAACAAACATACATAACAAACATGATTTTTTCTATTAAAAAAAGTGTCTGATTTTTTAAAAATGAGACCACTTTAGGTTTAGAATAATTATTTTAAAAAATAACCAAAAGGGGCAACTTTCACCTCCATTGGGCTTAAAATTTTCCTTGTAAATTAATCATTTGTAAAATATATGCACAAGTTTTTTAGTAAGTTATAGTCACTGTGAAAGACAGGAATATAAAATTTAAATAAAACAGGTTGGCCATTTTCACTGGGTAGTAAAATGCATAGTTTAACTGCATAGTTTCACTCTAGCAAAAATAATTAAATTTCTTAAGATTTCTATTTCATCTGAAATTAAGCAAAAATCCTATCAAAATTATTTATTTGGAACAATTACTGGATACACCATTGCCTTTTGATTCTCATGCTATTTTTGGATGTGCTTACCAAGATAACTGAAAGTTTATTTATTGATTCATACTAAATAACAACCTAATAAGCAAGGCTGCAAAAGTTAAGATTGAGCTTCTGTTAAATAACCTTAAGAGAACAGAATTATTCACATCCCCTGAAACATGAGTATTTATTTACTTTAAAATCATTAATAGCATTTGAAAGTATAAATTAATAGCTAAACCATAAACTAGTTCCTAATATTAGTAGGCGCTCAAGAAGCCAGTGTTCAGGAGACTGTCCTGATCTATAGGAGCACAAAGAACTTCTTCCTCAGTTTCTTGAATTTTAGTACTAATTAGAAATAGAACTAATGAAACTTCTTTTCATTGTCATTATTATTGTTCTATTTATTTGTGGTGATAGTTCTGACGTGCAATGGAAGAAAAATGAAGAGCCAAATGTTCTTTAAACAAACTATCACACTCCCTTTGATTACACTGCTGTTATCTGTAAGAAGTAGCACATGCGTGTCATTTAACTTGGCACCCAAATAATAAGATGGGTTTTAAAAAAAGCTTGTATATGGTTTCTCTTTGGAACATGAAGAGAAAAACCTCAGAAACAATACTATTTTAATGTTATTAGAAACAGGACTCCAGCACAATAACTCCCACTGCCGTCTAGAAATAGCTTAATAGGAACAATAAAAATTCAGAAAACAGTGGAAAGTAAGAAAAACAGTTCAAGATAATTGAAGAATTGTTCCAAAACATCAATTTTTATTTTTGAAAGTATCATAAAATTCTTAAGAAAACAGCTGGCAAATTTCACAATGCAATGTGTTTGTTTTTAAAATATGTAATTTAACAGAAAATTGCTTTTAAGATACCTTAAGTGTTCACAAGGATGACAGATACTATAGTAAAAAGCCTAAGCATTTTGTTATTTTATTGTAATAGGATGAATTTATGTATATATAATTGAACAAGTCTATAGTTCCCATAAAACTGGTCACTTTGGATAACATTTTCCATTCTTATCATTACTGACCATTTTATAACAGATTTAATTACTAAACAGTTGCTGCCTCATTGCTTTATTTCTTCTATTTGACACTTTAATTAGTTTGAAGCAAAACAACTGTGGCATCCTTAAAAGTTTTGTCACAGCTTCAAAATGATAAAGAAACTGTTACACAGAAAAATGACGGGCATAAAAACAACTTGCAGAATAGGAGGAAATTGGGATTAAAAAAACCAGGTCTTCTAGAAAGTATTTTTAGCACACATTCCTGGAAATATTAATCTAAGACTGCCCCACTCACACTCCTAACATATGCTATTCAAAGTTCACGAGGTATATAAAAGCTGCTCCCTTCTACAAGGTTCCTGTAGGGTAATTCTGGCCATCAGGGACTCTGCCTTCATTTGCAGGTTTTCTCAGACTTCCTAAGGGCAGGCACCTGAGGCAAACACCTGCAGGCATGGCAGGCTTGCTCTAAAAGCTGCATAGCGCTTACACAGGCCTGCATGACATCCTTACACCTATTAGACGCCTTTGGGCTACTGTACTTCTGAACCTTTCATTATCATTTAAAAACAAACAAACTGCACACTATACTTACCAAGATTCTCTCTAGAAAACAAACACTACTGGTGTAAATATAATAAAGTAATTTTAATAGTTGACAGCCCCCTTAGCCTAATAATGCAACAGATTCATCATCTGCTAGGTAGGAAATGGCAGAACTAACACAGAACATTCAAAATTTCAAGTAGACAGTAGCAAATACATTCACTGAATAATCAGAGACATCTGAGACAGAAAGGACAGACTTTTGGTCAGAGTGGGGGAAGGAGAGGGTGGGATGATTTGAGAGAGTAGCATTGAAACATATACATTGAAACATAAACATTGAAACATATATATTACCAGATGTAAAAGAGATAGCCAGTGGAAATTTGCTGTTTGATGCAGGGAACCCAAAGCTGGTGCTCTGTGACACCCTAGAGGGGTGGGATGGGGAGGGAGATGGGAGGAAGGTTCAAGAGGGAGGGGCATATGTATGCCTATGGCTGATTCATGTAGATATAGGGCAGAAACCATCACAACATTGTATCACGCAATTATCCTCCAAAAGGAAAAAAAAAAAAGTAGTTTAAGAGGGGGACTATAAACTTCCTGGCACTGAAAACTGGCTCCATGCAGTTATCTACTTACCTTTATCCTTCAAGCAGAGTGATGACCAATTGAAATCTCCTACAGACTAAGAGCATTCTCCTTTTGTGTACCCACTCTCATAAGCCAAGAGGCCAACACAGCAGTATCTAGTATGACCTGTTCTAATCTAATTGATCTGAAATCTTCCTTAGTCCATTTCCTAGTAACTCTTAGACTGAAAATGTGATATCATATTTAAAAGTAGTATCAGGTGAAAAGTGAAGGGTACAAACAGAGAAATATACATTCTCCTTAATCAATTTAAATAGGCTCCATCTTCAGAACACCAAAATGAAAGTCCTTTATAAACTGAATATGATATAGGAACTGTATATCTTAATTAGTCAACAAACTGAGGGTCCACTATGTGTATAAAGCCTTGTGGTTCAATGCTAAGAAATTAAATCAAGGGGATCCATTTACCAGACAATGAACTTTTCCAGCTTTCTGCATTCTTTATAATTTCACATTCTAACGTCTCTTAAACTTGGATTTTAGAGATTAGATCTTTCTAATGACCTAGTCCCCAATCCAGACAGCCTCCGCTATAGTTCAGTACTTCACTTGTCATGGAGCACTATGAGGTTGAAGACTATCTAACACAGTGTTTTATTTGGAGGCACTACTGGATTGTTGGGATAGAATGGACTGGAGAAAACATAAAGAAGGTCCTAGAATTTTGTCTGAAGAGTGAATATCCTGAGCTTGAAAATCAGACCACTGGCCCTGATCCATGCCTTCACTTATTTGTTCTAATCTTGGTGACATCATCTAAGTATATTATACTCACTTTTTTCAGCCATTAAATATAGACAATAATGGTATCATATACCTTAGCAGGGGGCTTCCCAGGTGGTGCTAGTGGTAAAGAACCCACCTGCCAATGCAGGAGCCACAGGAGAAAACCAGGTTCTATCCCTGGGTCAGCAAGATCCCCTGGAAGAGGGCATCGGCAACGCACTCCAGTATTCTTGCCTGGAGAATTCCATGGATAGAGGACCTTGGCAGGCTGCAGTCCACAGGGTCGCTGTACAGAGTCAGACAGGACTGAAACGGCTGAGCACACACACACATATACCTTACTGGATTGTTACTAAGGTTACCTAAAGCAGCAATATTTGGGAAAATAATTTCCAACTGTGACCTGCTACACAAGTGTTTCTTGGTATGCATTTATTTTGAAAAAGCCAGAGATGAATTAAACACAAAACAAAATAAAACTGACTAGACAGAAGAAGAACTAAAATGACTCCTAGAATTTATAAATCACTTTTTCTTCAACGTCTGGACAGCTACTGAAAAGGAAATTTTCCATTAGGTATGTTGGTTGTAAGAAAGGGATAGGAATTCTTTCATACTCAGCAAAACACAGAGCATGATCTTCTTAATCAAAAAGATGTCAAAAATTCAAACTATTTTATAGTATTTATTCTTTACGGTGTTTGTGACTCACTGTGGAGACCACAAGTAAGAAACAACAGATATTTAAAACCAGTTAAGGATGATCTCACAGCCCACAGTCTGAAAATAAGATATTCTAATTATATAGCAATACTGTCAAAGAGTTTTCTCTTTAAATCACACTTTCATACCTCAAGACTCCAAATTATAATACAGTTTGCAGCAAATTACTCCCTCCCCCTACTCTACCTTATTTGCATAAAGCAAGCCTTTTTAAAACTCACAAAGGCATTTATGGCTAAATGGTCCTTAGTAAATATAGTTTAAATACTTCACCATCCAATATAGAGAAATTGCTACCTGACAGCCAGAAGGCAGCACATAACCTGTAACTATGTTTTGTTTGGCCAGTCCAGAGTTTTAAAAATCAGTCAACTTCATAATAAAAGAAACTGTATTTCCGTATATCCCACTTTTTCAAGACAAGCTGATTGATCTTATAAGACTAGCTCTCATTCTTGCCTGGCAACCATTGGCCAAATCTGAGGTCCCACTAGACATGGCATGCCCTCTCTACTTTGTCATGAAACTCCAACTTCCTATTACAACATCAGATATTTCTACAGTATCTGCTGGTCACATAAGCAGTTAAAATTATGATTTCACTCTGAAGCTTCAAGCTTTAGTTTTTCCACTTAAGTACATTTTCTTGAAAACCAGCAAGTATAGTACTTTAAAACTTAAAAAAAGTAGTGCCTTTAGATTAAAATTTTCCAAATTCTTTTTATTAGACGCATTCCTGCCCTCCTACTCAAAGCACAGGGAAAATATTTGATATTTTCCTTGCTGATTCAGTGTCACTAGTACAACGGTGTAAAATGAGAAATGATTCCTTAAAAACACTGGTCTCCAGACTGCTGCCATTTCAGTGTTCCCCCCTGCTTGCTTTGATTTGTTAGATACTTTTTCTAGTTGTTTTCCACATTAAGTCTCCGCCATTCCAAATATTCTCCCCAAATATGCCATAGGTTCTTATTCCACAAACCAATACTTCATTTAATAGTAATAGTCAATCATAACTTCTAGTACAACTTTTGAGACTTTAAGTTACTCCAAACTTATGCTACTTAATTCTTATAGAAATTTGTTGGGTAGGTGATATCTGGATAAGCAACTGATCTTATTCTATATGTCATCCTTTTAGGCTTTAAAAGCAAGTATTCAATATTACAGACATCATGACTTGGACTAGAATGGCATATACCCTGTCCTTCAATTAAATTTGTGGGTAGCTTATGATCTGAATCAGTTTCCCTAAAATGCATTAAATTTTATTCATGGCAACAAAATATTCATTCATCAAAATGTGACCAAGTATAAAAATGTTTTTTTGCCAGTATTTCATAATGAGGTTGAAACTTGGTATGCATGGGTCCCATAGGTCATCATTTTTAACAGTCAAGACACACATATAAGAGAATGACTGCATTTATGAGGATGAATGCCTAAGCACTATGCAAAGCAAGTTACATTGATGAGAGAAATATCACTTTTAGGCCACCAGTCTTGTGTTTAATACATTAGCAAGACAGACAGCCTAATACTTGAAGCAAACCATAAATAGAAGAATTGTTGGTTGTTCAGCTGCTGAGTTGTGTCTGACTCTTAACGACCCCATGGACTACAGCGTGCCAGGCTTCCCTATCCTTCAACAATTCTTCTATTTTAAATAAGGCCTACAAGAAAGCAAGAGCAGAAACTGAGAGATAAATTAGGAAACTAGTACTTAGCTTCAGGTGAGGGATCCTGGAAGCATGGATGAGGGTTAGGACAATTTAAATAAATAATTATTCTTCTCCTGTGGGGGTCATAAAATTTCCCATGCGTAAAAGTATTCAAGTGAACATACAATCACATTCACAGAAAATCCATATATTTTAAAATTATAGTTTAGATTTGTGGGTTTTCCTCTTTGCAGTTTTACAAAAGCATATGTGTACAAGTTTTTGAATTATCATCTAAATCAAGTAAAAAGCAGTGTCCAAAATTTTGTGCATATCCTACCATAATTAATTCAAAAGAATGCACAAGTATGTGTATACATGCAATTTAAAATATACAGATGATTCACACTCTGAATCTTAGTATTAAGTGTCAGGTGTTGTCAACTATTGCAAGGGAAACAGTTTGAGGGTTAGTGGGTAAGAGGACTGATATTACCATGTTGAATCAGATGTAATTCTATCGCTGTGAATGATTTTAGACAATTTTAATCACTTCAAATCGTGCTTTGTAGTTAACCTTTAAAGTTGTTACTTTATGGCCTTTCATTTCTCATTCTGTCTCTTCCCTTTTTCCATATACGTTTTCAATCCATTAAGGCCATCTACCCTTCCCCCACTCCAGTTCTTTTTGTCATACGAAGATCATCAGGGCACACACACATGTCCATAGGGACTGCCAGGGCTAATGAATATGTATGTTCTGTGTCACAACAGAGCACTCCCCTTGTTCTGCAGTATCAACCCTCTTATGTGTGTAAATAACAGGTGAGCTGTAGCGTGCAGGGATGAACGGGGTTAACACAACCTGAAAGCCCCGTGCCAGAGTCACAGGATCCAGCCTGTATGACTGGTCCAGAAAGAGAAAGCCAAATGCCGCAAGTACGGCACACTTCCTATGTGTTCTGAATATTTATTTTAAAAAAGGATTCTGCTGAGATAACATTACTATCCTCCTAAAAGTCTGAGGTAATTTCAGTTGATTCTCCAGATACTCTTGTGCCATAGAAAATAAATTTGCACTTTTAATTAACACAAACCGGGCATGGTACCAATCTTGAATTATGACATGGCTGGTTAATGTCCCTGTTCACACTGCTAAAATGTTATGTTAATCGTTATGTGTGTGTAGTGCTATTTGTAAATAGTTATTTGCATATGCCTATTCTATTTCAAGTATATATAAGTCTAAAGCTCAATTTAGTTATATTTAAGCTGAACTACATTCATTGTTGCCCAATATACCATACTGACAGAGGTCAGTAAACAAGTTCAGAATCTCTCAAGCCACATGACCTTGTGTAAGATGGAATTTGCATTTAACCTCTTTTTCTGTTCCTCTGAAACCTTGCTCTAAAAAGACAGTTTACATAAAACAAAATAAATTATTAAGACTACTTATTTAATTTGGTGGTCTCTCTCACGTAATTAGACAAAGGAGTAAAAATACTATTTACATATAGGTATACAACTTCAACCATTCTCCTTAAAAACTCATCACTTAAGGTGACTCTAAAGTGTGCAAAGCCCAGACAAAATTTGTTTAGGTTACTTATGCATTTTTCTCTTTTTGACAATCCGTGCATTAATTTTTAATGCAATAACAAAATAGTGCCTTGGACTTTGATAAAAATATTCTATAGTCAAGGCTGGGTGACACAGTGCATTAATTCAGTGTCCTTCACTCCTGGGACCTGTGTATAATTTAGTCCAGCCTGAAGAAAATAACTTTAATCTGAAGGCAATGGAAAGCAACACATGAAATGAGTTTTGGTAGGTTTAGTGTTGTGTTGTCCATATAAGACAACATATGAAGATAAACTGCTACAGAATACAACCAACATGGTCAAGGATTAAAAGTGAAGAGCTCTTAGTAACAACAGTAGTTTCCTCTCTTCTCCATTCTCCTGGCCCCATTCTATGGTTTGGCGATACAAATCTGAGAACCATCACCATCTGTAATTCTGATGCTCTCATTTCCAGACAAACAGAACATTGTTAAAGTGCGGTGTGAATGACAGTCCAGTCATTAGCAGTGTTGGCTCTTCCTTTTGTAAAAACAAAGAATGCTGCGTAATGAAACAGACACAGAAGAAAGGGTTATAGCATCTTTAAAGAAAGTGGCATTTCCTTTCCTAGAGGGCGTGTCCAACAAAGTAATCCTTGGGGAAAGCTAACAATAGAAGGTACTACAAACAAATTGTTTCTTCATATTCCATCTTAAGTGCATTCTCCATGACAATATTTAACTGCATAGTTTCATCTACTGTTAGTATACACAAGGTCATTGTGATAAAAAAAAAAAAAAAACGAAAATGTTTAGGTTTGGACTAAACTGAATAAATGGTTGATCCACTGGCATTTGTCACACGAAATACAGATCCTTCTTTTTTGCTTTTAAGTAAGTAAGAGTCGCTCAGTTGTGTCCTACCTACTCTTGTGACCTTATGGATGTAGCCCAGGAGGCTCCTCTTGTCCATGGAATTCTCTAGGCCAGAATACTGTAGTGGGTTGCCATTTCCTTCTCCAAGGGATCTTCCCAACCCAGGGACTGAACCTGGGTCTCCTGCATTGCAGGCAGATTCTTTACCACTGAACCAACAAGGAAGCCCCTTTTACTCATAAATTCTACTTTAATCCCAATCCAACTGTATTCTGTTATGAACAAACACAGCTTACTTTAATATAGCTGTGAAATGTAAGGTTGCTCTCAACCAGTCAATAGAATTTAAAGCTGTTAATGATGTTACTTCTATATGGTGAACACTACTCTATAATTTTAAACTTCTTACTGATGATAATGAACTATTTTATTGGCCTCAGTTTTGCATAAGCTGCAGTATTTGCTAATAATTTTAAGCAAAAGGAAGTTATTTTCCTAGTCATATTTATAAATTAGCAGATAATTTGAAAGAAATTTAATTCAAAATTTGCTAGTTTTAGTTGCTTGCATTAAAAGAGTAAATAAGTCAAATCTTCCTGCTACCTCTTCAAATATTGTACATCCTATGTATCCAAAGTTTCTAAACAGGAAAACCAGAACCCTGCAGGTGATACAGGTAGATTATCAAGGAAAATCAAATCTAGGCACTTGTATATGTGTGCTCAAGTATTCGGTCTATAGTTGTGGAAAGGATACAGAGAAAGGGGAAAGATGACAGAGAAGAAAAAGATTTTTAAAAAATGCTTTTATCCTAAAAATGATCTGCTTCATTATTTATAATTTGAATCCAAAGCACATTCTAAGTTATTTAACTAGCATGTACACATAACATTTTAATCAAATATAAGTATCACTTAAAAGTTTTTTTTAGCTATATATTTATTTTTGGTTTGAATCAAGTCATACATTTCAAAAAGTTTCCATAGTTAATAAAAATTAAAAGTCTTACTTATGACCTCAAAATACAGTATGAACATTGCTTCCTTATGCATTTTCAAGGAGGTCTAGGTTTATATATGTAAAGTTTTTCCAAGAAGAAAACCTAATCACAATATTATATATTGACATATGTTCTCAATTTTATTCAGAAAGAAAAACACTTCATTAGAATCTTTTCAGATGAAATATTTAAGAAATCCTTGAAATGCAAAAATTAAAATATATAATAACTGACAGGAAAGTACTCCAATTTAAATTTAGAATTGTTCTTGTGTTTTCTGTACCAAAGTTTTGTGTTTTTTTTTTCCCCCTTAAACAGAATAGAAAATTCACAGAATTAATGAATTATAGGTTTAAAAGTGCGTTCCTCCTCACTGAACCTTTAACTGGAACTCCTTTTAAGTAAATACCTTGGAACTGGTCTCCTTTTAAGTAAATCTTTTTGAAAGTATCCAAATGCCTACAAGAGTACTATAATTTCCTTTTTCTATGATTTTCAGTCTTACAGCCATTACATGATCACTTAGCTAACTTGAGAAGTTTTTCAGGTTAGCATGTTTTATGGTGCCTTCCTTTTTAAAAATGCTTCTATAGCCAGCCATTGTTTTCATATTTTACTTCAGAAATTATTTTATCCAGCTCAGTGTCAAATGATATTACACTTTAAAAATAATCTATTCAGAAAATATAAAATAGTGGATTGCAAACCCAGCCATAGCTCTCAGAAGCATTAAAATGTTACTAGAATGCCCGAATGACAGCAATGACAGCTTAATCACTTAAAAGGCTTTTTACATTAACAATTTTTTTCTTTCAATTTGAGCAGTATATTCAGGCATGATTTAATAGGAGGTTAGCTGTTAAATGTGGCTAAATAACATACTTTTTAAAAATATAAAAATCAAATTTAGTGTCTAATGAACATTCCTTTACACTTTCTGATGTATTAGTGCACATTCATAAAACTGGGCTTCTTTTATTTTTTTCCTACTATATTTTAAAAAAAATCAGTGAGATAATTAGCATGCAAAATCCAACAGCTTTCTATATTGTTATGATTTTAAGTAGCAGATTCATGGATAAAACATAATTGAAAGGTGAGCCTATTAATCTGGAGAATAACCTCCACAATCCAAATAGGAAAGAATCATGTTTAAGTCTCCATCTCATTTATAGTTTTATATTCCTAAGGAAAAAAAAAAACCCACAACAAAGCAGAGAGAAACTAAAGGTGACCTTATTTAGACATATTGGTTAAGGCAGCCTTTGCTGTTTTTAAGAAAACATGATTGTGACTCCACTTTGTCCATCCACTTTCCCAGTGTGTAAATTGGATGATGACTTGGACAATTCTGTCTTCATTAGTGAACTGTGGAAAGGAAATACAGAGGTGGCTTTTTATTTTTTAAACTCTGTAGTGTCTTGTAGCCAGATTCTGAAGCAGCAGGGAAAAAAAAAAAAGTTATATATATACATATATAAATTTTTTGCTAGACAAGCTGTCGTAATTGAAATGAAGTCTAATCAGACTCATTACTGTTTTCAGCAATTTGCACCACCAAAGATGCTTATTAGGTAACTGTGTTTAATAAACCACTCTTTAGAAAAATACCAGTAATGAGCTCTTAACAGCCAATCTTTAGCGTGAATGTAATGTGAAAAGTGTTCCTAGCGCTGAATAGATTTTCACATTTAGTAGTGTCATAATTAAGCTCCATGAATTGTTGCTGTGATGCTAGATTTATTACAATAATCTTTTTTTTTTTTTCTGCTTGGAAATGCAATCGTCTTCTATTAGAGTTAGATCATATCCAATGTACAGCAAATTTTCGTCTACTGCAAAGCTGGTCGGAAGGTTTTTCAACTGAGGATTTGTTAACAAATGATAAGGAACTGATAACTGATAATTGATTATAATGGATAATTGATGTTATCTATCAAGATTTTCCTCATCAGCATCCCCACACCTCAGGAAAAATCCTTCCTGTAACTTGATTATACATGGAAAGTTACCCAAGATATAAATGTATTATGATCATAAAAAGGAAAAAAATTGCATTTCTTTCACTAAAACATGAGAAAAAAACTGACATACTGAAAGGAATATTTGAAGAAATGTTGGCCTTTCATAATTGCAGTTCCAAATAATGCCACACTGCTTTGTTGGATTGGAGAAGCAAACTGCAACCCACTTCACTATTGTTGCCTGGATTGTTCTTAAAAATGGGAATAACATTTTCCTCTTTGAGTCTTCCTTTTCGTAGCACTCTTTATTAAGATCTTAACATTAAAAAACAGTACTCTCTCTATATAAGTGTATATATATATACATATATATATATACACACACACACACATACATTATTTATATGCACTAAAGGTGGTCATGAGAGTTAGTTAGTCTTCTTATTGATATGGGCCAAAAAAAAAAAAAAAAAGGCCTGCTACATACCTCTAAAGAGAGGAGTTCTTCCATGCAAGGTGATGAATGTGCTAAAATAAGTATATACCTATAGAATCTATATTGATTAGTCTATCAATAGAGTATATCCAGAGGTATTTCCATGTATATAAAATTATATAGAAGGAACTGAAAATATTTCTTGAGACTTATGAGGAAGCTCTTGAGCTTGTTGTCATGAAAATGTCTCACATGATAAGATAAATATCTTTTGTTTGCTAAACAAACATTCTGAGAGTATTCCATAAAGAGAGTCAATAAATGAAAAAGTACAAAAAACAAACAAACGGAAACCCAGGAGACCAAGAGTTCATACCCATTCATGAGAAAATGTTACGAAGGATTCTGTTAGTGAATGATTCCTCTTCTCCCAATACCCTCTCATTTCTTCTTACCTCAAGCTTCAGGACTCTTAGTTGGAGCCAATAAGCTTCCATATCTGTTTTTAGCTTTCTGAATCAATAGGTATGAGAACTGAGACTGTCAAATTAATGGCTTGCTTCATCTGATTTTGTGGCATGCACTTCTTTGCATTACAAAGCAGAGAAGAAACCAACTCATTCCCTTATGAATTCCTATAGCTTTCAGATCAAAATATCGTCCAGTTTCTTTGTCTTGACTGAATTCGTATTCAGAACCACAAAAGACAAAGCCAATGCATGAAACTACTAGAAACCTATATTTACGTGCTTAAATGACTTATAGATAAAAAATGAAAACACAAAAAATTAAGAAAGGGTCCCTTTCAGTGCCTTTGGAATGCCTTATCATAATCTAGAATAACCTAATTTCTGAATCATAGAATTTATGAATGTTTTAGAAAAGAGAGTGGATGTTTTGTATATTTGAATTTATTACAAAAGTGAAGAGGCCCTAAGATGTCAAATAATATGGTGGCAATAATATTAATGATAAATATGAGCAATTCTTTTGGTAAGCTTTCAAAATAATTTTTCATAATGATGAAGATATAGTTTTAATTATGAATTTCAATTAGGAATTGAGTACTTAGTTAACACATATTTTACCTAGCTCTAACCCTGAGTTATAGAAGGTTGGCAGAATTTGCCTTAGTTTTATTTCTAATTTGAGAAAAATAATCTAGGGAGTATACACAGAAGTAGTTTTAGTGTAGAGAATAAAAAACATAAATATAACCACATAAATACAAGTTATGATTATAAGGCATAATAAAACGGTAGTGGTAATGGGGAGATTTGTATTATCAAGATTTTCAGGAGAAGGTAGGTTTCAAACTTCACTTGTTGGCCATACCATTGTGACACTGGTCTGAACATGCAGAAAAGTCATATACTTAAGCTTGCAAATAATTTTTAAAGAGAACTAGGGTTCATTAGTCCTTAAACTTTTCAAGGATTCACAAGACCTAGTAACAGCGTTATCATTCTTAGAACCTTTCATTTGTCATATTCCTGAGCTAATAAAACTTAAATCAATATTCTTCCATGTAACAAACAGCCAAGCAAGCAAACAAAAATGAAACCTGAGAAAAATTCATTTTCTTTTACTTATGTCTTTAATTCTTTCATATTTACTCCAAGACACGCCCCCCCCCCCCCCCTCCAAACACCCTCAACTTCCTTTTGGGGCAGTGAGTTATTTTCTCTCTTTTCCTTTCCTTTCTCTGTGTTTTCAAGTAGTCAATTATGAAAAAATAATTTACAGAGAAAATATATTTTAAATTTCAAAACTAGAATCCTGAAAACAATCTTCCTTAAATCTCTGAATCTTGACAGCTTTTGTTGTCACTAGAAAAACAAATGGGACTAGTTGGCTAAATTGTTTAAAACATGATGGCGGCACTCATGCTATAATAACATCAATACCTACTACAACTTGAGAGCTTCTGCCCTGAGCGCTAGGAGACAGAGGTCTCTGCCCCAGTGGAACTTATGGTCTGTATTTAGTGGTGATTTACAAAAGAAAAGATTTATTCTGAACTTGGCAGGGGAAGGTGGCTATATCAAGAAGTAAAGGTTTGAGGCATATCTTGAAAGCTGAATAGAATTTTATCAGAATAGAGAGAGATGAGTTTTCCTGCCCAAGACAGGACTCAATTAGAGTCACAGATGAAGCTTACTGTACCAGGAATATTCAGGAAACAGAGTAGCTTGGTATGGTTAGAAGATAGGAGACACGTATATGTCTGTGCATGAGTAGGATGGAGGTAATGATAAAGCTTGAATTCAGTTTGCAAAGGGACTTAAATGTTCAGACTTTATCCTACTGCCAACATAAAGTGCTTCCCTTCTCTCTTCTTTAGAAATATATCAATAACAATATATAGGCCAGAAGAGAGAGGGGAATAGACTAGAAGCAGAGTCTGAACTTGAACAGAAAGAAGGAAAAAAATCTGAGAAAGATTTCAGATGTAGAGTTGAAAGAATGAGCTGACCAGTTAGAAGAATGAAAAACAGGAGGGATATCATCATAAAAATAGAAATTCTTGTGAGATATCTGTCAACTAGTTAATAAAGAGATTGTGGTGGATATTACACTTCATCCTTCAGAAGCCTAGTGAGGGATTAATTCCCTTTTATATATGATGAAACAGGTTGCCTGACTCTAAGGAACTTTCCCAAGGCCACTCCTGAGCCAGAATTGCAATCTGGATCATGTGACACAAACCTGTTGCACTTTGGCTCTCCTTGGAGAGCTCCATGGTTCTTAGCGCATATAACCAGTGAGTTGGCCACTAGAAGTTCCCATCTTTTGATAGAAGTCAAAGATCTAGAAGGATATTTAGGAATCATGAGCAAATGGGAATCATTGAAGTTATGGCCATGGAAGGCATAGCAGAAATAGAATGGTATAGAATGAGATGAGAATGGAACTCTTGAGTTCAATCAGCATTTAAGGAGTAGGCAATTGGGAGGACACATTTATAGAAGAGAAAGAGAATCACAGAGGGAGAGACTATGCTATTGTAAAAGACAAGTAAGGAAGAATAGAATAATTATAGCACAGGCGTCAGAGAAGTCAAGTACAATAGGAGAGAACATAGGCAACTGGGGGCTAGAGATGATCTGTGAGAGAGTGGTGGTGAGTGGTTATGGGGGAAGTGAGTGGTGAGAAAGACATGGGTGGTGAGAAAGTGATGTGGCAAGCATGTAAGAATTATCCTCACTGTTAAATATCTTAATAAAGGTGAACAGCAGTTTATGGAGCAAAGAAAAATTGACACAAGAGATTATAAAAAACATGTGGAAAACCCTAGACAAAGGGTTCAGCAAACTCTGGCCAGTAAGCCAAATGATATTACTTCATCTAGGAAGATTTCCCACACAACACTGCCTTCCCTTCTTCTCTATTTTCCATATCAGCCTGTACTTATACTGCATTTTCACATGCCTTTTATTTTTCTATTTCATCTGCATCACCTACTAGACTAATCTCTGACATCAGGTATCCATACCATTAGAATAGGACAGGGATTTTGTCTTGTTCATAGCTATATGTCTAATACAGATATATATCTATATCTGTCTCTATATCTGTATCTGTATAGAAAGATTTCATGCAGGCTCTAACACATACCACATGTCTAAATACTTAAGGTATAAAGTCACAAATTATTTTGCAAATTATAAACTGAACAAAAATGTTAAAATGTTTTTTTCTTTCTACCTTGAAAATTTTATCTTTATAAACACTAAGAAGGAAGGCTAAGTTAAAATTTAGAATTTTCTGTCCCTGGGATCATTAGATCTCTTTTAGAATGAGAGGCTGACCGATGGCTCTTTCCCTCTTGTTCCTTATCATCAAGAGGCCTAATATAGATGCCATAGATGAGTGTTCCATCCATTCCCTGCCGTCCCGCCTCCACCCAGCTGCCTCCTATCCTCCTCTTGGGCCTAGAAGTGTACACATCAAAGACAGACCTGGATAAGAGCCCCACATGGGTTCAGGAAGTAGAGTCAGGGAATTTCGGGTGCCGGTGACATGGTCTCAAAGAAGGGCACAGGTTCCAAGTGGGCACATCCTCATGGCCCTTGGATTTCTCGTGATGGGAAAAAAGGAGAGTATTGGAAGAGGGCAAGACTGAACTTTCTAAAACACAGCACCCTTCTTGCCTGGGTCAACAGATGGTTCCAATGACTTGTATTAATAACTCAGTGCTCTCACAAATTAAAAGAAACATTATTTATGTTTTATTTTGTTCTTTTCAATAGAAGATACTATATAAGGAGCCAAAAAAATTCATTTTAGTACTAGTAAATTATCATTTACTAGTCATTATCACAATAATCTTAGTCTGAAGACCAGTCTCAGAACTTGAGAGGCCTCACTAGTCAACCCCACACAATTGCTATACATGCCAACTGACATAATGTATAAAATAAGTTATGACTACATAGCTAACAATTGACAGAATTGGAGCCAGAACTTAAGTGTAATCATATTCTAACAGTTTGTTACTCCACGTCTTTTTACTAAAATCTATATTTTCCACACACTGGCTTTGACACTGCCTTCTAGGCCAACATTGAGCAAGATATTTCCCCATACATAAAAATCACCCTTCTAGTTTCACCACTCAGAGCTCTTGAACAAGTCCATCTTAGTCTCCAAACTAGGGCTTGTCCATATCCATTGTCATGGTACTCACCTCTGAGAGGAAGTATATAATCAAGAAGTATGATTCTAGCCCTCTGTATACTTTCTGGACCTCTCATTAACTTCTACCCATTTGAAAAAAAAAAAAAAAAAAACAAGTAACTTTAGGTGAGAATCTACCAATTCCTATGTATCTTATTGAATGAAGAAAACAGTACAAGTTCTCTTGGAAGAAACTTAATAATGTAGAATTTGCTATAGGCTATAATACTTGCATTTGAAAGAACACATGTTCAGAAAACAAAACAGGAATCCAGCCTTTGTTATAGATACTGTCCCAAAATCTTTTTTCATACTGTTCATAATATCTCTTCTTACCAAGAACTATCTTCGAAAGATCATCATTTACCATAATAAGGACCTTTAATTTTTAATAATCAATTCTGTTGAAATGTCAGTATTGTTATAACCTAACCATGGTGGATTTGAATTTGGGCATATATTTGAATTGTCCCAGATTTGAATCCTTACATTTCTAGTTTCTAGTCTTGGGTCCTTAGGCAAACTACTTAGCCTTCCTAAGTCTCAATATTCCCACCTTTGAATTTGGTGGTAATAATAATTTTATTGAAGTTTGAGAATTAAACGAGATAATAGCAGAAAAGCAACTAACTAGTACATGATGTTACTGTCCAGGAACTGTCACCGTCAGAAGGAGTTCTCTGGTGTCCCAGGGGCCGGAACTAAAGAGAAGTACTGAAGGGAAGTTACAGGTAAGTAGATTTCAGAAGCATAATATGATACATCTTCTAACCCTTCTACTCATTTATGATTAGGGGATTTTCATTTTCTGGACCTGCCAGTAACTTATTGTATTACTTTTATCAAAAAATAATTTTTCCTGATAGCTAGAGTTGGTTTTTCAACACACGCAAAGAAAATTCACTGCTCACTCTCCAGGTTCTAGCTCTTCCCTTACCCTACGTTCAATCAATGACAAAGTTTTCGCAATTCATTTCTGAAACACTAATATCTATTTCTTCTTCATTCCCATGCTGTTGTTTGAGGTCAGCCTCATCCCTTTTTAGGGGTGTCTTTTAGATGTGTTCTTCTTATTTTATATGTATGTGTGGGTAGCAAAGAGCTTCATATGACTGAGTAACTAAGCATAGCACAGCACAGCATGTATGTATTTGGGGCTTACATTAAAAAAAGCTTGTTTCCCTGATTTTGAAACAGAAGCTTATTACTTTAAAATATGGCAAACACAGAGAAATAAATATGAAATGACCATTATCTATAATCATGTAGCAATGACCTCCATTAAAGTCATTTTTCATCTTCCTTTGAATGTATTAATATTTGCTTTGAAATTTTCTGTGTATTTCTAGATCCTGTGTTATTGAGAATACCCTATACTGATACATACTACCAACTTTGAGGAAGCATCTCAGTCTCTGTCATACCTCACATCCTTGTAGCCTGCTCTCTTTGCCTGCAATGCCATTCCCTGATCCACAGCATCCTTTCCATCCTAGGCCAACCGCACTGTGTCTTTCTGGCTTTCTCATTAACCATGACGTCCTTGAAGTTATCTTTTTTTCTGTTTCCAGTACTTATCATGTTTGTGTGTATGTGTGTGTGTATCAAAATCTTATGAACTTATAACACTGATTAAGTTATACTGCACATCTCCAACAAAATTATTTTTGATAAGTGAGTATGAGTGCTATATTGCAATAGCATCCAGTGATTAGAATGATGTCTGATTACCAGTTACACATAATCATGCTAGAAGATATTTTGGGAGCTTAACCAGAAAGTGTTTAAATCATCTACAAAAAATTTCTAGAATTTAAAGAACCATTCAGCTAATTATGGCACTTAATCTCTTATACCAAAATTGTTTATGTGTTATTTTCTTCCCCTAGGCTCAGACTCTTATTCATCTTATGTACCTTTCACTATACTTGTACACAGTACAATTTAAAAAAAGAAAGAAATTGTCAAATTAGTGATAAAACTTCCATTACTAGATTCTTATGAAACACAGAGAAGACACTATCTACGTAAATAGTATTTGTTACTCTTTTATAAAATCAGGATAACAGATATTTTTTATTAATACCTATGATGTGTGTGGCTAATATCAAATACAATAGACAATTATGATATTCATTAATGCAGCCTTCATGAAACCTAACAGATAAAACAAGACTCCATCAGAATATATTATGGGTGCTACTGAATATGATTCATGCAAAAAGATCACCACAAAATACTTAATCCATATGTTTAAATATTCTGTTTAAACACTTTGTATGAGTAATCAAATTTCAGAAACAAGCATTATAAATATGATTTTAAGTTTCTTCTAGTTAAATTTGTAACATTTGCAATCTATTTGTAAAACTATTAACAGAGTTTATGTCATGACTAGTCTAAATGATATTTGATAACTAATGGCTAGGGGGCACAGACTGATATTTAAGATGTAAGGTTTCACCGTGGTAACTTTCATGGGTGATTTTTATATTGAGGATAACCAGATATGACATTTCTAAGAAACATTTAGATCGTGAAAGAGAAGGAATGGCCTATTCCATCAGGAATTGCATCAGTGGGAATTGAAACTTAGCATAGTTTAAAATGTTAAATAAATGCACTGGGTGGGAGGAGGAGAGGACTTTGTGTGTGTTGGGGGGTGGTGACTGCTGTTTTTGAGAAGAGTCACACTACAAGTGTTTTTCAGTAGATCTAAAAGGAGTAATAGGTACTTACGAAAACAGTAGCTTGCTCTCATAATGACAACATAGTCTCTTCACAGTGGTCGATATGTTAGAATCAGTTTTGGGTTGCTTTAGAGTACAGCTTGCTTTTTTACAAGCTTGGCTGTTATTGTACATTTTCTCTTCTGTGTAAGGTCACTTACTTAGATTAAACTGTTTGCTGCAACACTGCTTTTCAAACTACATATGCCTGCTTTCCAAGGGTGATATTATAATGAATGTGGAACAAACAAGCTACTGCATAACTTGCATCCAGTAGACATTTAAGTACCTATAGATGTTTAGGGTAAATGTAATCCCCACATTGTTCCAAATGCAATCCTAGGAAAACAGGTAAAACTTGCTTCCAGGAGAAAATAAACATTAAATAGAATCTGCCAAGTTAACCATGGAACAGATTTTCTTTTTTTTAATTTAGGTGCTATGAAAAATAAAGCAAAATAAAGAATTCTTAATTATAAAATGAAATACTAAACATCCTTTATTCACTCTAATAATAACTATTATTGAGGGCCTACTTTATGCCAGGCACTCTTCACTATTTCCAAAATAAAACAGAGAGAAATCAAAGTGAAAGAAGAAACATAATCAACTAGTACCAACTGCAGACTTAAATCCAACAATTATTTGCAACATGCTTTTTGGTTCTCTGGGACTTGGAAAGAGACCGTGTATTCTCAACTTTCATCTCCTAAACAGGTTATATTCTTCCTGGGGTTTTAAAATCTTACCTCAACAAATCTAATTCTGACAGTTTTTTAACTTTGTCCAATAAATTAAACCACAGTAACGTCTCTTATGATAACAAAGGAAATCAAACTGGAGAAAACATCTCCAGTGCTGACTTCTGGCATCTAAAGATTTAATGGCAACTCCTGTCTTCTCAGTGCCTCCCACTTAGAAGAGATAATGCATGTGAAAATAGACAAAATTGTAGGCTCAGTCATATCAAAATGTGATTTATGCCAAAATAGATCTGGGAATGTCAATAATTGCAGAATACAAGACAAGTTTTGAACTCCTTAAAAAAGAAGTGAATTCAGTAATTATTTAACTTTTTTTTTTTTTTTTGTGGCCACAACAATCTTTTCTTGCAAAGCTTTAAAATTTTTATTTTTCCTTGAGCAAGCCTTGGGAATGCTATATAACTCTAGAGAGCAACACATTTCATAGTGGTTTCACCCTCATGGCATATTTTTGGCATGATATGACTTTTGCCATTAAAAAAATTCAATTGAAGTGGCACTGACAGAATTTCAAGTAAACAAAGCATCAACAGAAAGCACAGTGCCTCTGTATGCTGAGAGCTCCAACACACAGTCATCTGCAAATGGACAACTTTAATTCGATTCCTGGCACCATTGGCGTGCTGAGAATTCTCCTATCTCTTCACACCAGGGGTTTGCTCTTTTAAGCATTGCTCCCTGAAGGGAAGGAAAAACTAGAGAGAGAGGATTTCCAATGACCCTGCACAGATGAATGGATATGTCAATGGTGAATATTGGTTCAGCTTTGAACAGGGAATCCTGCAGTGGCCTCGCTTCTCCAAACCGTCTATGCTAGTGAGTGTTGCTGAAGACTTGTGTGAGCAGGAATCTTTCAAAGATCAAGACAGAGAATACGATAGTAAAAACACAAGCAGAAAAAACCGACAAAATGCTTTTTAAAAATTAATGGTAATTTAAATGGAAAATTCAGTTCTCCAGAGACGAGAGTGTATTAACTCTTGTGTTAGTGGGGCTTTGCATTTAAAACTTGAGCCTCTGAAAGGTAAATTCCAAAATACTAATTGCTCATCGAGTCAATTAGGAATGTGGTGTCCGTTTGATAGGTCTTGAGGAACAATTAAATATCAAATTGAACACTAAGCACTTAGAGTCCTCTTACTCCTTCCGCTGCCAGTATTATAATTAAAGCACACACAGACACAAGCAAAAGGAAAAAAAATATCAATTGCATTTTGCTTGTAAGATGAGCATTTTAGTTACTAATCTTGCAAGTGGGTAGATGGGAAGATTCTGCTTGAGTAACTGCAGAACACACATTTATTTTCACGTGCTTTATGGTTAGTTTTCATTCAGTTATCAATCAATCAATTATGCTGTGACATGCTGTAATTTCCTAATCATACTAATATTCATGCTTTTATCACTATCAAACCTAGAGCACATACATTTCAATGAGACAGAAGTCTAATTATTTAAATGTGCTAGAGCATATTACATCTCCAAGGCTGTTTCCTTTATGAGTTTTTCTCCCTTAAAAAAAAAAAATCTAATTTAATGGCAAAGAGAAAAGTATATTAAACAGCGTTATACCCCTCCAGTAAGCAAAACTGATTTTTTACAGATCCCAATAAGTACAGAATTTTTACAGATCCTTGTTTAAAATTAATGTTTTTAGCTTGTTACTCAAAATAGCCAAGCAGAATTTATGTCACAAAAAGAAATAATAATCATACTCAAGGTTAAAGATACAATGCATTTATTTTATTTTTCAATGCTCTTAACTTGAAAAAAAAATCATAGGGACTAACTAGAAATTGCTTTATATCCTGAAAATATGATTTTGCATCATTTCTTATAACTGGCTTTGTTTTCAAAACTTTTTTCTACACTTAAAATTTTTCATGCTTAAAAAAAACATTTTTATTTAATCATTTCAATGTTATCCTTGACAGGTCCCAGGGAAAATTTTTAAATTTTCAGCAAGACTACTTCCCTGATACATATGTTGCAATCAATAATTACAGGCTCTGCTGTGCAGATTACTTTAAAGGCAATAAGTCAGTATAGGTGGTATAGGTTACACATGGCAAACATATTCATACTCCCTTAGATATTTACAAAGAAAAAGATTCAGACTCAGTTATCACAATTAATATTTCCTGTAGTGCTGTGAAGCCAATGATCCACTCAGATCATGGGTATGGCCCCTCAGATACCTTTCCCTTAAGGAAGTAAGTTTCAGTGGATCAGTATATTTTCAAGACAGTCCTGAAAGTTCCATTACTTTCTTCAGTGGGGAGTGAGCACAGATACATTGAAAACTAACAGGAAACAGTTATACCATGAACAGCAGCAGCAGCACAAAAAATCCAAAAGACATTAGTTTTAAGTAGAAAATCAGTTACTTTTCAACCAGTAAAAGTTGTTGTTCTAAATCTCATACCTTTACGTTTATTTGTGTGTGTGTGTGTGTGTGACTGGAAAACCTATTTTTTTTTAAACTTCTTATTTTGTATTGGGGTATAGCCGATCAACAAACATACGTATGGCTAAACTCCTTCACTGTTCACCTGAAGCTACATTCACTGTTAAAATAAGAAGCTTTTGGAGAAAATTTCCACCTGTTGTAGAATCAGCACATCATTATAAAATAGTAAACTTTTCAATTAAGTAAAAATTAATATGCTTAATCAATAGATATGGAAAATACTGAACTGGAAAATTTCACAAGACTGAACTACAGAACACTTTCATGGCTATGTCACAAGAATGCAAGAATTAGAAGATACAGTCTATTCCTGATCAATTTCACGAAAACCTCCACTAATTATTCATCACTTTCTTTTTCCAGCACACCTTCTACCACCTGCCACCTCCTGCCACCATCCTTCCCATATATATGTACACAAACACACACACACATATATATACGTGTGTGAGTATATATGTGTACTTATGTGTGTGTCTACACATATATTTCTACATTTAGATGCCAATTGTTTTTATTTATACTTTTTTTTTCCCTGCTAGGAAACATAATTGTAACAACTGACTTTAAGTATGTTTTATACTTTTTAAGGTCTTTACTTAAAAAGCAATTTAATTCATTTCTCTGTAAATGGGAGTTTCTTATGTGAAGAACATGTCCCTTCCTTCCATCCTGGCGTTCATTAGTAAATCAAGACCTGCTGACTTTGGGGGAAAAGAAAAAAAATCCAGCTGTTTTGATTCTAATGTTAGGTCTTTGAACTATATTTAATTATACAAAAGATAAGGTTAACAAACATACTAAAGCAGAAAGGGAGTGTCATCTTATACTAAAGACAAAGGGCCAAGAGAAAATTCCTCAAGATGTACTTGAGCAAATGTGAAATATTTAGAATAAAACTGGTAGCTATCAGTCCTGGTCCTGTGAACCTCAAGTCTCCTAAATAGTGATAAATACCAAGGATCCCCAAAGAGTCGCTTCCTCATCCCTTAACAGACTGCTTGGCATCAAGTGCTCAGCGGGCCGGAAACCCACAGTCCGTCAGGGCGGGACAGCACAGACGGAGCCGTGTTTACTCTGTCAGAGGCAGCTGATCAGGATGACACCAACTCTTCACATTAAACCTGCTAAGCAGGGCTTTACCCAGAGGGCTTCCCGGAACCTGGAGCCCTTGCCAATGACGTTCACGGACTGCCGTATATGTTAATGGTGGCGGCAGGCTGCTGCAGTTGCTGACACAGTGCATGTTAATGAAGAGCTCTCTGGCAGTGGATTTCCCTCAAACTTCGTTTTGAAAAGTTAGGACTGCGCAGTTTAAAGCTATTTACAGAGAATATTTACAGTAATGTCATCATTCTGACTTCTGTATTTGACTGATTTCAGAATCAGGGATTCCTAAAGGAGAATCTCATAAAACAATAGAAAAATCAACAGCCCCAAACCTCCAATTTCTTATCCGTGAATCATACAGTTTGAAAGGTCTCTGTAGGCCATTAGTTCAGTCCCTTCATCTCACAGCAGAGGGGGCTGAGGCTCAGAGTTCTTGCATCTCAGGAGCAGCATAGCCAGGATTAGAACCTAGACACTTCCACCACGGTAGGGAGATTTCTGTTAGACAACCCTGGCTGCCTTACACCTTCTTAGAAAATGAAAAATCCACATACTGGAACATAATCATAATTTTCAAGATAGTCCTCCCAATGAGTTAGAAATCTGATGAGGAAAAGTAAAATAGGATGGCAATGGCAGCAAATATTAAGGGTAGTATCCAAAAATACAAATTGGTTTCAGTGGATACAAATATTCTTAGAACTATATGACTCTTGTTGGTAATGATTAAGGATGAGCTTATTAATTTTTTTTACTAGATTAAAATCTAGTAAATAAGTGTGAGGCCCTTGTGTTTATAGAGGCTATGTTCTTTAGACCATTCAGGCTCCAAAGATTTCTGACAAAATTCATGTTTATATATTATGATGCATTTCAGTAATAAATAACACTTATCTGTCAAAACTGCATTATTAATCTGTTATGGTATAATCATATACCAACCTAATCTGATAGATTGGTTCAGTTATCATTTTAGGTGAATCAAATATTCTTTCTCTGTCACTATAGACTATTCTGGGCTAGGTCATTTGGGAATGGCTGAGTCCTGATGACCAGCATGTAAACCACCCTTTGAGAGTTATTTTCTCAAAGTACATTTGCTCTCCAGCCATTGTGGTATAGTTTCACACACTGTTAGCCTAGGATGATGCTAACGACTGGCACCCTAGTGATCCAACAGAGTTAATGAATGCTTCCCAAAAGCTTCCAGAAATACTTATAAACCCTGTGGGACAATGACAGCAATGCCAGACTTAGGAAGAAATCTCGGTAATTAGTCTCAGCTCTAATAATTAGTTGTGTTCACTTAGCACTTGATCATTTGCCTCCTCATCTACAGAGGGAGCTGGCTGACATTACCCCTAAAGGCCTTCTTTCTCTCTCAAATGTTATGCTAAGAAACTTATTTTAGGAACTGAAAAAATGGTAAAGTAGGAAAGTGTATGTATGCCTTATCTAAGACGCCTACAACCTACAGAACACCGTGGATACTCAGATGAAGGAATACCTAATAACAGTTGATAGAGTAGGTTATATATCTGTGTTGCATTGCAAGCTCAGTCGTGTCCAATTCTTTGTGACCCCAAGGACTACAATCACCAGGCTCCTCTGTCCATGGCATTTTTCAGGAAAGAATATTGGAATGGGGTTGCTATTTCCTCCTCTAAAGGATCTTCCCAACCCAGGGATTGAACCCATGTCTCAGTCTCCTGCATTGGCAGGCGGATTCTTCACAAGTGAGCCACCTGGGAAGGTCTGGTTACAGATCTACTAGAACTCTAAGTTCTCAGAGGCAAGTACTGAATATAATTCATCTTTAGATCACCAACAGTTCTTGACCCATGGTGGGTGGGTCCTGCTTAATTGTATATCAAATGAATAAATAAATCTGAATCATGTAGGATGGAAAAGTGGGATTGTATTAAATATAGATGGAATACCACATGTCAAGGCTTTGCTGGTATGAAAGGATATGGTATATGTTCAGGGAAAGAAGAGAAGTGTGCCTAGATCATGAGAAATGTGCTATAAGAATGGTAGGAAATGAGTCTGGTTTCCCATTTGGGAAGGATCCTAGCATTAGCAACCATGAACACTCTACATCTGAGCAGAATAGGAAACACATCCTCCATTTTGTATACTAGGCAGTAGCATGCCAAGGAAAATATGCAAACAATATACAGATACACCCAGAGTGTCAGGATATGCCAAACGAAGTGGAGTTGCTGGCAGTAACACAGCAAATGGGACAGGGAGAAGAGAATTCAGTATTATATTTCCTGGGAAGGACTCTATACCTCTCCTCACACATTCCCACTCCCAAGCTATGCTGATACTAGGCTTAACCATGGTGAGCAGAGGGACCTTGGGATTCTTGATATTGAGCTCTTGCACCTCCTACCTTATTTTGACTTTCTCATATCCCAGCAAGTGTGGGAGCAAGTCCTTGTTGTCCAAACATTACCTTCCTAGGAAATGGCATGTGTTCTTTGGCTCCCAAGGTAAAGCTGGTTATACTTACAAGAAGACCATTAACTATTTCTTAACTAGTCTCCCTTGATGAACCTATTTTAAATAATGAAGCTTGAGTAAAGGTTCTAAAAGCAGATTAACAACTGTGAATAACTCAGACTCAGAAAGAATAGCTATAACTAACTATACAAAGAAGTAAATAATCAACAAACCAATCTATTACTACAATACTGGTCACCATATACAGTATAACAGACTTAGAAATTGAATGTAAATAGTCAGCAACACTAAGTATTTATATTAGTATAATCATTAACACAGTCATTGTTTAATCGTTAGTTAATCTTCTAGCCAGGCTACTGCCCTTATCTTTGGTGATCCACTATAAAAAGATCTTGAGATACAAAACTCAATTATATAACCTTGGCTTTGGAGAGAGAAATTGTTTCAAAATTTTTATAGGATAATTTTCTCCATTTCCTCTGTTCTTAAAAAAACTAAGAGATAATGTGAATGTAATCTTTTGGAGTAACTCCATAGTCACTTCTAGGGAAAAGCTGACCATTACTTCGAAGGGAAGTATTTGTAGTTACACTGTATTTTTCTTCATGCAAATATATTTCATTTAGAAATGTAATGGGATATTTCTGCATTTTATAATTAACGTTAGGTATTCTTTCAAAAAGAAAATGAAAATACTATACTACAGCGATGTCAGCAGTCTAAAAGTTAAGAATGGTTTTGCCTTCCAAAGATCCATTTGGTAGGTCAGTAATACCTTCTCATAGCATTTTTAAGTGCAATGGTTATAGCTGCAGGCGAGTCTACAAAATGGTAAGAACCTTACAAAAAGGATTATGTCACACTAAAGGCATTGTTGGGATGCTCAACATCACTCATTATCAGAGAAATTCAAATCAAAACCACAATGAGGTACCATCTCATGCCAGTCAGAATGGCTGCTATCAAAAAGTCTACAAACAATAAATGATGGAGAGGGTGCAGAGAAAAAGGGAACCCTCTTACACTGTTGGTGGGAATGCAAACTTGGACAGCCACTACGGAGAACAGTGTGGAGATTCCTTAAAAAACTATAAACAGAACTGCCATACGACCCAGCAATCCCACTGCTGGGCATACACACCAAGGAAACCAGAACTGAAAGAGAAACATGTATCCCAATGTTCATCACAGCACTGTTTAAAATAGCCAGGACATGGAAGCAACCTAGATGTCCATCGGCAGACGAATGGATAAGAAAACTGTGGTACATATACACAATGGAATATTACTCAGCTATTAAAAAGAATGCATTTGAATCAGTTCTAATGAGGTAGATGAAACTGGAGCCTATTATACAGAGCGAAGTAAGTTAGAAAGTAAAACACCAATACAGTATATTAACACATATATATGTAATTTAGAAAGATGGTAACGATGACCCTATATGCGAGACAGCAAAAGAGATACAGATATAAAGAACAGACTGTTGGACTCTGTGGGAGAAGGCGAGGGTGGGATGATTTGAGAGAATAACATTGAAACATGTATATTATCATATATGAAACAGATCGCCAGTCCAGGTTCAATGTATGAGGCAGGGTGCTCAGGGCTGGTACACTGGGATGACCCAGAGGGATGGGATGGGGAGGGAGGTGGGAGGAGGGTTCAGGATGGGGAACACATGGACACCCATGGCTGATTCATGTCAATGTATGGCAAAACCACTATAATATTGCAAAGTAATTAGCCTCCAATTAAAAAAATAATAATAATAAAGGCATTGTTGGTGTGGAATAGGAAGTCTGAGTTAGAACTATATATGACTAAAAGACACATGGCATGGGACCCAGGACTCAATAGAAATTTGAGTCCAAGTCAGTCATTCTCCAATTTCTGTAAAATGAGAGACAAAAGTTCCTTATACATGTGAGGTGATGATATAGTCTTCCAACTGTAAGAATAAGGTGTTGGTAAATCCAGAACAGACTGTATTTGCATACTTAAATTGATCACTGTCACATAGCAATTTCCAGTAGAAACTAAGGATGAAAATTATTTTCACCACTTCTGTTCTTAAGAATATTAAATATGTAATTTGTAATATATTACAATATATGTAATATATGTAAATATGTATATATGACTTTTGGAAAAGTTTATTTTTCTGGTTATTGAATTTTTACTGTTCTGTCAAATCAGGTCAATATAAGTTGAATGAATCTGCTCAAAAATCTTCAACAGTATTATGGACTAACTCAACATAGGGTGCTATATAAAAGAAATATCAGGAATTCCCTGGTGGCCCAGTGACTAAGACTTCACTCTCCCAATGCAGGGGGCCTGGATTCGACCCCTGATTGGGAAACTAGATCCCACATGCTACAACAAATAACTAGATAAATATAGATGAATGAATAAATAAAAGTGCTCTCTATTTTATAAAAAAGAAACACCTCTGTTCTACTGTATCTCCTTTTTGTTAACTAATACTAAATTCATTTAAGTGTTGTAATGTGTATTTTAGAATCACACATCATTGTAGCCATGTTATTAAACTCTTATAAGAGAGGCTCTAAATTATAAAATGTTTGGGAGTTTGTGCATTTCATTGAAAATATTCACTGAGATTATAGGCCAAAAAGAAATTAGGGGTTGATAACCAACATTTTACTTTTCAAATCAACAAAGTCATACTCCTCTCAGTATGTCCAAACTTTTACAATGATAAATCTGAAGACTTTACTTCTTTTTTTTCTAACAAAAATATAGCTATAGCATGTTCCAATGAAATGACATTAAAATGGAAACAGTAAGAAAATAAACACTACTGTTCTTTAAGGATTAGCATATATATGTAACTCTCGGCCAAATAAACGTTTCATTTTAAACATAAAGTCAGCTTATGTACCACTCTATTGAAATGCAATAAGTAGGGACCACCACCATCTCTGTTGACAATGCACTGAACCCACATTAATTTGACTGAAGGTGGCTTGCCAACACATCTCACTTTCCCCATTTGAGAGCACTCAGATAAGAAAAACACAGTGACGTTTAGCAGATAGGCCGGGTGACACAATAGAACGCAACTCATTGAAGTGTAATTATAGTGATTACTTCAGAAAAGAGAGCAGATACACTGATGGGAAGAAGTAAACACTGCCACAATTACGGGAGCCCAGTTCCCTTTTGGTGCAGATACACGCGTCCCAGACAACACCAACCCAGCAATAAGAACACAGAAAGCTTCTAACTTAACAACACAAAAGCACTAAAGGTTACAAAACGGGGAGAGCCAATCTGCCAAAGGACAGGAACAAAGGCCCCCTCTGTTTTTGGTGAATTCAATATATCAAACAGATTAGTCACCTGGAGAAGTCCTCCTTCCACAACTAAAACGAAGTACAAGCATCAGGAAAGTTGGCCCCAGAGGAATGTAATCTGCAAATGCTTTTAAAAGCTGTCGTTTTGACGACTGTGAAAAAATAAACAATGGGATGTGCCTAGTCCTCTCAGGTAACTGTCCCATGAGACCGAACTGCAGAGGCAGAGGGGATCTGCCTATGACATTAATTTGGCATATATAATCTACTGGCATCAAAGCGCCTAAGAACTGTGTCATAATATGACCAAAGTAAGGCAAACCTCACCTCTCCCCACTCCACAAGATTAAAGATAAAAACAGAAAATCAGAGACTGAAAAGGGTCCACAGAAAATCAGAGACTGAAAAGGGTCCTCCAGATCACCTCGTGTAACCCTTGTTTACCATACCCGAAGAAACAGACTCCAGCAGACTTGCAGCCTGGTCTCAGATCACACGGCAAGTGAGTGAAAAAGCAAGACTAGAACCTAAGGCTCCTGACTCCGAGTTCTGTGGTTTTCCATTATAATCTGGTCATTTTTCAGTAACAAATTTCATAAAACAAGAACAGCCATTTATATAAATTTGCACTGTAAAAGCTACAGAACACTTCAAAGCATTTGAATCACCTTCTTTGTCGCCAGCTCTCTGTGAGGTACACAGAAATATTTTTATGTCAGATGTACATGTACCTATATATGTAGATATATAAAGAGAGAGTGGGAGAAAGACATAGAGAAAGAATAAAAGAGAGAGAACAAGTGTGGGAGACAGAAAGTAGGAGACAAGAAAGAGTGAAAGAGACAGATGAGTGAGTGCAAAAGCCAGAGAGAGTGGCAGAGAGACACACAAACAGAGACACATGCACACAGGCAGGCAGGAAAGAAGAGACAGTGAGGGCTTAAGTGACTTGCCTAAGGTCACAGCACTTGTCTGAGCTGTACCTCAAATCCAGTATTGAAACCCAAATCCCCCTGCTCCTTCCATAAACCCCAAGGAAGTCCCCAAACCCTCAAAAGCAGAGGTGAATTAAAACACAATGCTTGAACTTTGTTTTGGTTGTTGCTCTTTTGATTTTGGCCTCAGCCTTTACCCTACCTCTCACCTCCAGTAGGATGGTTAAATGAAATAGGTGGAATCATCCTGACAGAATGAAAGCAATAGCCATCGTCTAAATGGTTCAAAGAGGCACTTTTCTTTTTAAACCATTAGTGAAGTCCTGCCTTGGGAAATAAAATATCAAGAGAAACGTATATTTTTTCCCGTCATTAGAGATTTAATGACCTCCACAACATGGGGTTCTTAACTTGGAATCCATGGATGCATCTGACAATCTGTAAACCCTTGATATTATATGCAGAAGTTAGAGCATGTGTGCATTTTCAAGAAAGAGAGTGGATCTGATTCTCAGAGGTCCCTCTCTCAGAAATACTGAGCCACTGCCTTATACGTTTGTGGAAATAGTAAAGGCTTATGTATACTTTTCGTACATCAAAAATTACCCAAATAACCTGGACAACATAAATAATTTAGAAGACTAACAATAACCAATCTTCAGTCCTCCTATTCCTACACATTTTTGTCTTGGAGTTTAACTGCAAAATGTTTCCCATTATTTTTGCTCCAGCCACTTTTAGTGTGGAGCTCTACTTATGCAAATGAGGTGAAAAAGTGAATTTTAAAAGAACCATGGCTTAACAGAAAACTAAGTTCATCAGTGTTTTGGTATGATTTGGTAATAACCCCAAATTGGTAGGTTTTTTTTTTTTTAAAAGCAAATCCTATATAAAATATACTTCATTTGATTCAAGTGTATTCTTAATGGGCTGCTCTATTCATCAATATTAAAATAGTCTTAAAAGTAGACCAAACACAATCATCTCATATGTTGATACATATAAAACTGCCAGTATTCTTTGCTTCCAAATTAAAGCAGCATTATAAAAAGGACTCTCCTATACCGTTGAAGTACATCACTACCTGGGTTAGGGATGAAGAATTAGGAAAACAATACTGTGGTAGCTAGTTTCCAAAATGGCCTTCAAGGAACCACACTTGCCAGCTTTTCTTTTGTGTGTGTGTGTGTGTGATAAAGTTTTATTAAAGTATGAAGGAGATAGAGAAAGCTTCTGACACAGGCATCAGAAGGCGGCAGAAAGAGTACCCCCCTGCTAGTCTTCGGCTGGATGTTACATAGCCACTGCTACTGCGGCTAAGTCACTTCAGTCGTGTCCGACTCTGTGCGACCCCACAGACGGCAGCCTCCAGGCTCCGCCGTCCCTGAGATTCTCCAGGCAAGAACACTGGAGTGGGTTGCCATTTCCTTCTCCATTGCCAGCTTTTCTTTAATTCCTCCTCACAGTGAGTTGAGTTACACTCTGATTTCCTGTCCCCAGCAGAATACAGCAAGAAGCACCAAGCTAGTTCTAGTCATAAGATTTTACACTTTTAGGGGCCTGATCCTCAATGTAAGAAGTCTGCCACCCTGTTGAGGAGACCACCTGGAGGGGCCAGACCAAGAGGAAGAGGCCCTAAGACAACGGCAGAGAGAGGCCCAGCTGTCTAGTGTCCCAGCTGAGTCCAGCCTCCCTGCAGCCACACCAAGACAGCAGACATCTGAATGATTGTACTGGCCATTCCAGCACATGAATGAGTCCTGCCATGACTGCAGCCCCAGCCAACAGTACTTCAAGAGTTGCCCATCTGCACCCAGTCAACCCACATAAACATGAGAAATAATAAAGCGTGTTGTAAGCTACAGAGTTTTTGAATGATTCACTAACTGCAACAAGTAAACCAAGCTGAAGCTAAAGGTAACACGGCACGAACAATGAGTTTACAAGATGAAATTCAGAAGATGATAAAGTGTAAGTAACTGGAGCTTATCCATGTTGAGCATACAAGGAAAACACTTATTAAGTTCTAACTAATTTGCCCATCACTTATCTCATTAAACCTCATCACTACACAGACAGAGAGCTTGAGTAACGCTACTGCCTAAGGTCATGGAGCTAGAAAGCTGGAGGCTGAGCACAGATTTTCTTTCTTTAAAAAATAGGAGCTTTAAAAATATAGGAGCTATCCGCCAAAACAGGTTAAATAATGGCGGACATATTCTATTTTTAAAAGTAAGGATATGCTTCAGGAAGGTTTTCATCATAAATTATTAAATGTCAAGCCTTTCTGTGTGTTCCAGTCTTCTCCCTTCTTCTCTCCCTCCCTCTTCATAATGACTAAACATCATTATTACTGACATCTATATTGCAACAATGTGCTATAATGGAATGTGTACTTGGAGACATATGATTCTGTATTAAAATGATCCTAAAATGCCATGATAAATTTTAGTTCCACTTTCTGATTTTTATATATTTTCTGTTTCTCTCCTGGTGTTAGACTGTCTCTTATGGACACAGAAAAAGTGGACAACTAAGCTTATGTGATCTTTGTGAAAAGAGAAGATGAGAGCTTACAGGACTTTCCTATGAACAAAGTGCATATACCTTCTAACATAAAGTTTGATGTTTGGGGTAGCTGGATAAGTAAATTCTAGATGAGGAAGCTTTTAGTTAGCTGCTGAATTCCTTGCAACACTAGGACTTTGTACAGGAACTAAAGGAATAGTTTCTGCTCTAAAGAGCTCTAAGCCTTGTGGACAGCCTGGTGATTTTCAAATTGGACTCAGTGGGAACCCAGGGGTCTGCACCAACCCAACAAAAGATGCTTCACAGATGCCACAATTAAGTATTTTCTGGCAAATGCTAAAGACTTAAAGCTATCCTTTCACTGCTTTTATCCATTTTATAATTTGGGGTTCTAAGCTTGACTTGGTTTGAAAACAAAAAGTTTTACTGTTCAGATGCTTTTGAAAATCAATGATTTGGGAGATGTACTGTGGTTAAAGAGGGGTGACAGAGTTGTGGAGTTGGCTGGCAAGGGATCTGAAACATTTTTGCCAATTTTTACATTCTGTATTCATTTAGAAATGTAATGCTTTAAAAAATGAGAGCTAACCTTTACTAGAGAAAGTTTACATGGTTGATACTCTGCTGGTGGCCACTGTGTGACTCAAACAGGTACAATATTGGCAGCACCACTAAGCTCAATTTATTCTATTTAGAGATAAAAGACTTTTGATAGCAAGTCATGACATCATAGACAAACATACTTATGATATACAACACCAGACCATGGTATTTTTAGTGTAAAGACATTCAGCAGGTTAGGGTTGTCCAAGAAGTTTCTAAAATGCCAATTTTAAAGGACTTAATTCAAGCAAAACTTATACCTAGTTGCAGTTGCTTCTTTCAAAGTGAAGTTAGGGTATTCACTGATCAAAGTGTGTACAGCTATCCATTAAGGACATCCACAATTACTATTGTCATACTTCCAGTTAGGCAGTTCAAATTGCTTAAAACTTTGGTAATGACCACTTGGCTATATTTGAATGAAGGTCATTTGCTCCTCCATTCACAGCTCATATAGCACCTTTTGTACACATATCTCTGGGTCCTTTACAAAGAACACTAATCAAGATACAAAATAACATTGTAGCAAATAATCTTGTCACAAATTCCATTACACAGTAAAAGCTAAATAAAAAATAACAGCTTTTCTGCCTATATTTAGAAATTTATATCACTTAGTGTCAGGCAATTCAGAGAAGAGAATTCCACAAAAGAGAAGAAGGTGACAGGGAAAGATCCATTAACTAACATACAGACTCACACACACAATTTCACCAATAAAAATGTTAAGAATAAGCCTAGAAAATTAATAACTAGGGATAAGGTTTTCTACATTTTTAACATATTTTACCAAAACATTAGATAAACTGGTAAATTGTCTATTCTGAAATTACTCTGAGCAAGTATATTCACCCAAATTTAGGCAATAATATAAAATATCTATTTAAACATTAAACAGTTAAACTTCTTGCTTAGATTAGTTAGCAGATGTTTTGGTAAAGAAGTTTATGTACTTTGGCTTGTTTAAGAAGAGAAGTATGAATTATTCCCACACCCATCTCGTAGACCTCACAAACACTCTTTGAACTTCCATAACCCTATCATCCATAATTTCTCCATTTTTTTTATATTTGCTGAGTAATTTTCACTGGTTCCCAGACAAACTCAATTCTAATTGTCTTTCTTGTTCTACAAGTTAAGAAAACTAGATGTTGGAGGAAATGAGTGATTTTAACAAAACACATACTTAGCAGTGCATGTAGGAATTGACCAATTACTATGGCACAATGAATACTAACTGATTGTGCCTTAGACCTAAATAATTTGACCACTTCTCTTTTCTTTTTGCTAAGACTTACTCCTTTTATTGTCTCTCATATGTAACTCATATATATTAATTTGAAAGGAGTTATTGAAAAACAGTACTGAGCTCATTGTAAGCTTAATAAATACTGGAAATATATGTATATATATATATAAATGACCTTGAAGAACTCATAAAGACCTACATTCACTCAAACTGCACATCTTTCTACATGCCCTCTCAAATATATACACAGCCACCTTGCTTTAAACATGTGTGTCTTGTGCTAACATACTTTCTTTTGAAAACCTTGAGGTGACGACCACTAAATAGAAAAGGGTAGATTTGTGTGTTTATTCACTCTCACTCTTTTATTCATTCAACACTTAAAGTTTGTCTAATACATTCAGTATGGTATAACAGTAATTAAGAGACAAGGTCTGGAGCAAGATTTCCAGACTGAATTTTAACTCTACTACTTACTGGCAACATAGTCCACTAATCTGGGCCTAGTTTTCTCATTTGTAAGGCAGCACCTACTTCAAAAGATTGATGTGAAGATTAAACAAACTAATACATGTAACATGCGCAGATAACTTCTAGTGTGGAATAAGCACTCAATAAATATGAATTATTTCTGTCATACCTCAGGCCCTACGTCAGCACTGGGAGTTGCAATGGTAAACAAAAATAGGCACAATCCTCAGCCATTAAGTCCAGTTCTAGAGCTTTTGTATTATTTCCTTCTATTAAAATATATAAAGTTGTTACCAGAGACTGAACAGAGTTTGATAACAGGGAAAACTTAAAAAAAAAAATTAAAAGTAAAAAAAAGAAAAGTATTTTGGCTACAAAATTGAAGGTGACACTTAGCTTTATTTAAACTTCATATATCTCTGCTGCTTTTATGGATAAAACTATGACAATAACATTATCAACTTTTCCAGAACCAAATTATGGTTTCAGTTTATTTTGGATTTATTATCTTAAGGCATTAGTATTAATTTTTAAAAATATCATTACTAATGTTTTATATCAGAGAGTAATTTAAGTATGAAATTTTAAAATATTTATGTGGTTTCAGTCTATTTACAGCAATTCCTCCCCCTCACCAATGAATCCCTAAAATGGAAATTAGTGCGAAATGCAAAATAGATTTTGTGCAACAGATATTTTCAGTAGTTTTTACTTTTTATTACTACTTATTTTAGAAAGATTTTTACAGATACTTTTTCTTTTTCCTTAGTTCTAAAAGTAACAGAAAGACAGAAGGATGTGTTTACAATCTATGTTTAATACTATCTAAACAATCTATGGCTGAGGACTTAAGTTATAGAGATGTCTTGATAAACTGAAGCCAAGACCTAATATGAATATAAGAAGAATCTGAAGCTTTGGTATCCATACGTCTCATTCTGAAGAGGTGAAAGTCTTGACCTATGAATAATCTTGAAGATCGGAAGAAAGGTGGATAAAAAAGGAGCTTTCCCATAAATTTCATTAACTCTTTTATTTCATTTCCTATCATTGATTTCATTCGATTTCTAGAACTATCATAGAGACTGTATTACTGATTCCCAAGAATACTGGAGTGGGTAGCCTATCCCTTCTCCAGCAGATCTTCCCAACCCAGGAATCAAAACAGGTTCTCCTGCATTGCAGGCGGATTCTTTACCAACTGAGCTATCATCAGGAAAGCCCACATCACACAGGATGTTGTGTAATATTTAACACACTTTATACTCATCTGTATTTGAAAGGAGAGCATCCTGGAATGATGAAAAGTATCTATTAAACTGTAACTGTTTATAGACAAAAACCTCATGTTATTTGATTTTAATTTTGGCACAGTAGTTAGCGCCAATCAGGTTAAGAAAAGATAGGTTATTAATGAAGATGGTGACATACTAATCAGGTATTCACATCCTCTAGTGAGCTAATGGTGAGTGCTAAGTAATTATTTCTTTTGGGTGGTTGGGACTTTGACCCACTTTCTAGCTTACTAACAAGAATTAGGATAAAACTCATTGTTGTATTTAACTTTTAAGCATCAAGTGTATCAGCATCGAATGGATTAGAACTGCCCTGTAAAGAGGAAGGGGAAAGGCTGAAGAACAAATCTACATTATGTGCTAGTCTCTAGGCCTAGTTATTTTTCACAGGCCCTCACAGTTAATCAATGGGAAGAAAAAAGAAAGGAGGGGTTATTTTATTAGTTCACAAAGGAAAAGAGTTCTAGCAGGAGAATGATAACTGAAGAGGGCTTTCCAGCCTAGGATGCGAAGTTAGACCAGGGGCTTCTAATGTGTTTGTCAGCTCTGCTATCATGCGACGCTATGCTAAAACATACCCTGTGTTAAAACAATGTACATGTTTGCTTGCACGCACACACACACGCACACAGAGAGATCTATATTTGCAAAGATAACTCCTTTTCTAAACACTCCAGGCAGCAGAGACATATGGGGTCCTACTAAGATTCTAGAGGGATTCCCCGGTGGCTTGGACAGTAAAGAATCTGCCTGCAGTGCGGAAGGCCTGGGTGAGGTACTTACAGAATAAATGACTTAAGCCAGGTAAACTTTCATCGCTTCTTCAGTAGCTTTTTATAAAAATCCTTTCAACAATGTCAAGTTAGATTAAGAATATTTTTAAATCAAATGACTCAGATTTGGAATAAGTAGCTTTTCTTTTGCAAACAATCAGATACATAACTAGTGTGAGCAACAAAATACATCTCCCCAAGATTATTCATGTATAAAATAAGTACATCTGTAAGATTATTAATGAATGAATATTACCCACTGGTTGTTGACTCTTTTTTAGGGATACAAAGAGATAATTTGGGAGCTGAATAAATTTTTTTCTTGATGTTGATGATTGATCGATCACCTTATACTCTTTATTGGATATCAAGGGTTCTAAACATCCAGAAGCTTTAAGACAAGCAATGACACATTGCTAAAACAGAACTTAATTAGAAATGAAACATATACGGTTATAATGAAACAGTAAGAAAAATAGGAAGGTATCTCATAAAAGCATAAAACTTGAAAGCTAAACTTATGCTTAGGACTAATCCAGCCCCTAGGTGTAGCCAAGTCAGGCCCCACTCCTAGAGGGGTTCATCAAGCCAAATTTCTGCAGTGTGCTAACCTTGAGAAGGTTAGATTGCCTCCACCTACCAAATCAGAAAAACTGGGACACTGGATGTGGCATGAGAGTCTGGGTTAGAAGAGTCAGAAGCCAAGCTATTAAATGATTAAAATTGCCTCTAACAGGCATTATTTTCCACTGTTTCATCAATAAGGAAGCAGGCACTTCTGTACTATTTCACAGGATGGGAATGCTTTCTGGAGTTAGATTGTTCAAGAGCTGCTTTTTAAAATAGCAATACTCTTATCATAGTAAAACTTGCCTGCTGAGTCAAAAGGAAAGTTGGCCTCATCTACCTTTAGAGCCCAGGAAGAATTTAAATGGTAAAGTTGCCTGGCATGATTCCAGCTGTTGGCCAGCACAGACACTTTTAAATATCCACTCTTTTATTGATCTGAAGATATATGTATAAGCAGGTATACACTGAAAATGGAAAACAGAAAGAAGGCCATCTTTAAAAGTCAAATTGACTGAAAGCAAACAATAAGAAACCTGTACTTATCTTTTGTTCATCCAAAGAATCCAGCTCTACAGACAGACTCCATTCTAGGAGAAAAATAAATTACAAATAGTGCCAAGACATATATTATTCCTTATGATGATGAAGGGAGGAAAAGTTCCAAAACAGAAATCATATTTCCAATAAGGATATTAAATCTAATGCTGTTTTGATGTCAGGTCCACCCTTATCTAATCCCCACTGATTTTATTCAGCTAAATTCGAAGCCACCCTAGAACTCTGTTTTAGGAAGCCTCCTCACTCTCAACAAATTTAATTAGCAGGGATGATAAACCAGCTTCTGTAATGGAAAAGGACTAATCTAGAAACATAAACACTGATAAATTCTAATGGAACATTTTGGCATAAAATGTGCCAGAAGAGGTAGAGCCTTGCAAAATTTGACATTTGTCAAAGATCAGGATGTCAGACAGATGAGTGTACGTCTGCATGTGTGGGTCTGTGTGTGTGTGTGTGTATCTGTGTGTGGGTGGATGCATGTGTGTTAAGATGGGGTTCACTCAAAGTTGATTGAATGAGGCTGAAAATTCAGGAGGAATTCTACAGTAATCACCTAACACAAAAGAGAAGGCCAATGTAATAAAGGGAAGCCTGTATGTAACCAGCAATAAGTTCTTTCGCTTGGCCAAACTCTGATGGTAAGAGAGGTAGAATCTGTATGTCATGCCAAATAGTGTAAAAAATAGACTTAGTCATACTTTGATGAAAAGATTTCAGAAATATGTAATAGAAGTTACAGTGTACAATGTATTCAATTTTGAGATTCTGGAACTTTTATATATATATGGTAATTTTGTGTTTGGAAGCTTAAGAATGCAGTGAAATCTGTAGTTACAGGTTACTTTCCCAGATTTAGTATAAACTGAAAAGCTAGGAATAATCACATCATTCGCCTATTCCAGGCAGTCCCTGATAGTAGTGGGAGCTACTAAAGGGAAAGGGGGAAAAGGGGACTAGAAAACAGTCACCATCAGACCTTTTTTGTTGTTTTAATTTTTTAAAAATCCTGATATTTTCTTTCTTAGGGTGACTTGTCCTTGGAGCAAGGGTAGTTTTAGGGAGCCCATTGTGTATGGTAGGTAACTGGTTCCTTGAAAAGTAGAGGAACACCCGAGGCATCTCGCAGGGGCGTTTGTGGGATGTTCATCTGTGTATAATGGCCTGAGAGCCAGGACCCAGGCTGTGGCGGTCCCAGGGGCTGCCATGGGCACATTGAGGAGGGGGTGCACATATGCAGCCCCTCTTGGGAAGCATGCCCAGCTGCCCTTACTTGTCCTTGCACGCCGTCAGAGAGAAGAACAAAGCAGCTCTTACTAGGTGCATCGGTTCTTTCATGCCTAAATTACATTACACTGTTTCTGAACTTTCATCCAATGTTCAAGAAACTCTTTATACTATCCACTACTTATACCCTTATAGCCAGATACCCTTATAGCCTTATACCCTTATAGCCAGAAAAGAGTCAAAACAACCATGTCATCTGTGTGCACACATGAATCTGTCCCTGTATCCAACTCTTTAAGCAGACCATAAATGTACTCTCTGTCCACTAAAAAATAATTAGAAATTCTATGGTAATTATGCAAAAAAAATCTAAAGAAGGAATGATAAGTTCAACACATTTGTTCAAAAACCCAAATTACTTTTTGGAAACAAAACGAGAAGCAAGATGAAAATCAAAACAGAACAAAGGAAAAGAAATATTTTGAGGAAATGACTCCAGAAGAAATTTGGAATGTACACGGCTCTATTGTCATAGCGATCATTGGTTCAATAATTTGAGAGGAACTAGGGTTATTAATGGAGAAGGCAATGGCACCCCACTCCAGTACTCTTGCCTGGAAAATCCCATGGACAGAGGAGCCTGGTGGGCTGCAATCCATGGGGTCACAAAGAGTCAGACATGACTGAGCGGCTTCACTTTCACTTTTCACTTTTATGCATGGGAGAAAGAAATGGCAACCCACTCCAGTGGTCTTGCCTGGAGAATCCCAGGGATGGGGTCGCACAGAGTCGGACACGACTGAAGTGACTTAGCAGTAGCAGTAGCAGCAGTGTTATTAATGGAGAATCCCAGGGACGGGGGAGCCTGGTGGGCTGCCATCTATGGGGTCGCACAGGGTCGGACACGACTGAAGCGCCTTAGCAGCAGCAGCAGGGTTATTAAACCCAACAGCCAACCTAAATTACTAGGAAATCCTATTCTCAGATATACCCAAAGCAGGACTTCCTTATTGGTCCAGTGGTTAAGATGTCAAGTTTCCAATGAAGGGGACATGGGTTCAATTCCTAGTCAGGGAACAAAGATCCCACATGCCATGCAGTGCAGCCAAAAAGAAAAAAAAAAAATCTAAGTTGTAAAAAAAAACTACCCAAAACATTCTTTAAATGCATTTCCACATGCAAAATCGAGTTAGATACACCCCTGAACTAGAAGCTGTGATCCAGAAACTCTTCTGGATAAAGCCCTCAAGAAGCACAGGAATAAACCTTGGCTATCCCCAGATAGTAAATGAAATTCTAAATCTAAGTTAATGAAAACCCATTTCTTGAATTAACTCTGAAACAGCATCTCAGGTGGCCTGAAATATTTTAGTCACTTTATGAAGGGAGATAAACAAATGGGCTTCAAGAAAGTGAAAAGAACAGGCTCTTTTATAAGCATTTCTTACAATGGTAATTAGATTGTTATTATTTGTTAGGTAAAAACTCACATGAAACTTTTTTTCCTTCTCCTAAATTTGCAGAGATTGTCACTGAAACACCTGGTATGCCTGGTATGTCTAACAACTGCTCACAGTAATAAAACCCAATTTCAGTCCTGTTATCCAAACACCAAGATGAAACATAAGCTTCAACTCATAAATGCAATTGCTGATGTATTAATGAGCAAGAAAATTACCAAATAAAGAAGGCTGAATATTGTAACACATTTGAAAAAAAAAAGGGATTAAGGGGAAAATAACTTGTCTTGCCTTTGATCTTATTGTATAAAAAGAGTCAACTCTCTCTTGGGAGATTTATCAGTTTTCTCAAGGCCTCTGGGTAGCCTTAGTGGTTGTGTAGTGCTATATTATTCCAAATTTTCATAGCAGCATAATGCAATTTAGGCATGAAAGAACCGATGCACCCAGTAGGAGTTGCTTCATTCCCTTCTCACTGATGTTATCTAATAGGTGGAGAAATATACCAAATTGTCACAGCATATATTTCAGTGAGAAAAATCACTACCACATAGAAATATTTATGGAAGTGCTGACAACATATCAATTAAAAATGCCTGCAAGATACAAAGAAAGAATATTGTATCCTTTACAAATTGGGAAAGAGTTAAGTCAAAGACTTGATCTCATCCAGCCTCTTACAACACAGCAAATAATTTCACCTTTGATGGACAAGTTAGACCTGACTGAGATTTTGCTAATAGCTGGAGTGGAAAAGAGCAACAAGCAGAACTCTGCTGTATAGTGTGTAACCATCCATGTAAACTGGGAAAGTGGAGGGTGATATATACATGACCATTTGCACATTCAAGGAATCTTTGACCTAGGACAGTACTGGGAAAGTGTGTACCCCTTGAGGTGGGATACCCCAGTGCAGGGAAGGATTAGACTTATTTTTATTGTATACGGCTTTGTGTTGTTTGAATTTCTTATTTTTCTTCTTTTTAAACCACAAGTGAAGAAGTGAAGTGAAGTCGTTCAGTCGTGTCTGACTCTTTGCGACCCCATGGACTGTAGCCTACCAGGCTCCTCCGTCCATGGGATTTTCCAGGTAAGAGTACTGGAGTGGGTTGCCACTGCCTTCTCCAGAGGATCTTCCTGACCCAGGGATCGAACCTGGGTCTCCCGCATTGTAGGCAGACGCTTTACCATCTGAGCCACCAGGGAAGTCAAATCATAAGTATGTATTAAGAAAAAAAGAAATCTTTTTAAGATGGCTGGAGAACAGATGAAGACTAAGTATGTTATCATAGAATAAGCTAACAAGCTGCTGAAGAACTATTCTGAATTTCAAATGTCAGTAAACAAAAGATAGTTTACTCTTCAGCCTACAGACAAGTGACTTAGGAGTCAAAGCAAAGACAGTTTAATGGCTAAACATGACTTGATAAACCCCAGTACTGCCATTTGTTAGTTGTCTACCTATAGGCAATTAGCATTTATGTCCTCATCTGTAATTACACACATGTGCATGTGGGTCTGTGTGTGGCAGGGGCAGGCTGGGTGTAACTAGGACTGACTACCTGGGATTGCGGGAAGTGGGTCTTATTAATTAAAGGAATGGATCCCTTGTGATTTGTATTAAGGGGACTTAAACTCTGCTCAGATTTTGAGCAAGTTTTCCTCCCCATTTAAAAAAAGTAGCAAAGACAATGAGAAATGAAGATCTCTCTATTACAGTATTTCCTTCCTTCACAGTCTTTCCTTCAATGGGTTTTCAAAACTTTCATCCATGATACTTTTCTGCTAGAGAGATGCAGGATAATTTCGTACATTTTCATGGGCCCATATTTCTGGGAAGTTATCAGAAATGTGTATTGTTTATTAAACCCCTACATTTTCCGGTTCACTTAAAATTTCACTACACAAAACCCCAGCCAGCCAGCCATTAGCATTTATTGCTCATAGGTGTCCTTCCAACACAGTCTAAATTTCTACCCATTTTATCTATATAGCAGCCAGTAGTAAAATATCATTCCTTTTCCTATTTCCTATGCTTAAACCAGCTCTAAATCTATCTGGAAGCCAAATACATTCAACTCAAATTTACTAAATTAGTGCTAACCCAGCAAAATTCTACTCAACCCATCTTTAATTTTTCGGAAAGTTTAACTGTTACCCCAGGTTTAACAATTGAAGCTATGTGAGCCAATACTAAGACCCCAAAGATCAAACAGGCAACACATCTCTTTTTGAATAAATTTGCTGTTTTGTGGTTAATTCTGCAAAACAATCACATGAGCTTTTAACATTGCATCATATCAGCATGCCGGACAGTGGATGTTCACACAAAGGTACCCTGGAAGTAAAACTGAAAACAACTCCCACTTCTAAACTGACTGCCTCTTATGTAGCAGCTGGTTCCCCATTGGGCTGGCAAAACGAACAGGAGTTTTATACAGTCATTCAGAAGATAATTGATTATTTGCCAGTGGTCTGTTTTGAGTTGCCACTTATTACTATTATTTTTTTTTAATCCACTCCAGGGACACACTTTCAATTTCACAGTCTTTTGCACATTGTGGACAGTCGTGTTTAATTTCTTTAAGGAAAGCACACTCTCTTTCTATTATAGTTAGACTAGTTGCTCTCCAAAGAGCAGGCAGGGAACTTTCTATCCGAGGAGAAAATGTCTATGCTCCCATTTGCGTGCTCCCTCCATCCATGGTGCTGTGGTTTACAAGCTGGGAAGGGAATTAAGAAGGAGCCGTTCTTCCTGTCAGAAAAGACATCTTTGTGGTTCACATTCTTAGATGTTCCGGCTGAGGGATGGTAAACATTCCTGAAGGTATCGTTCTTTAATTGTTTATGGATTACTTCTCTTTATTTTACTGTGAAAATAAGAGTTTCTAGCAGAGTTAAAGAAAATCTTGTCAGGAAGCAGTTGTTTTCCTCCTACAGACTAACATTCCTGCAGGCAATGCAGCAAATTAACCAATATAAGTGTTTCCTTCAAAACACAGAAATCTTTTATCTATTTAGGAACAGATCACACAATATAACATGCTGAACTATTTCTATTAAGCCCAAAGATGACAAAAAATTGAAAAGAATAAATCCATTATAAAGAATTCATATCTGCTGCTTTGTGAGCAATCCATAATACACCGTATTGTGCAAACTATAGGAAATGATGACCTAACAATACAGAATGTAGAGAGGGCTTTTGACAACAGAAAAGCATGAGAGAGTATCATTTAATGGAGAGTGAAAAAAAAATGATCCTGGATTCTTTTTCCCCCTTTATTTGTTGTATCACTTTGTAAAAGCTCTCTATGCCTTGCTCTCTTCATCAGAAAAATGAGACCTATGGTTTTATTTTTACAAAGTGCTTTAGGATTTAGGAGAACCCGGAATGCATTATACGATGAGAGCCACCATGGTGCATGCCATGTGACTGCAGCAGAAAAGGATCCAGGGACCAAAAGCAAAACATGAATCAGCAATGAACACTCATTTTATTTGTTTAAAACCCCAGGATGTGCAAATATATGTCAGAACTGAAGTTGACCCTCTTCCCTTATAATCACACATCACTACATCTGGGTCTGGTTTTGAAACTTGAGTGCAGTAGAAAGAATGTGAACAGGAAGGAATAAAGGGCAGAGTCTCTCAAGCAAATCCCAAGTCACCAAGGGCTACATTAACTCATGCTGAATTCCTTGCGGACCAGAGAAAGAGAGCAGTGATTTTCTCTCTTCCTCGTTCCTCAGCATAACCCTATGCCCAACAGAGTTATGCACCAAAAAGACAATCAGCGAAGGAGGAGCTGTCTCCTCCAACTGCCCAAAGTTATGTGGGTTTTCAAGAGCACAGGAGATAATGTGGGGATAATGTGGATGGTTACATTCAGAAGTCAGGAGTTCTAGGTTTCAATGCTTATCGCGACACAAACAAAAAAGCACCGAGAAATGCTACAATCACACAGTTAGCTACTGGCAAAATTAGGACTAGACTTCGGGGTTTCAAAACAAATTCTGATTATTTTTACACAGCAGAGGATTTTCTGTAAATTCTTCAGCTCGAGAAATCTAAATCTAAATTCATTTAAAAAAGAGTTCCAAGCACAGTGACACACTCTCCCTGTCTCCCTCTCTAATATATTTGGACACTCAATATATATTGTATTTATCAAATAAGAAGTATTCCCATATTAATCTGTTCTCCTTTCTGCACCGTCTTTTTGGTTCGTGTTGCTGGAGAGGCCCCGTATACAGAGATAGAAACCCTGGCTTCCTCTTCTCTCCTTCAATCCCACTCTGAAGCACTTTTCATTCACCGGAGACTTCTTTCTCTATTTCTATATTTTTTGCTTCATCCCTAACATATTTGCATCATTCAGGCCTTATCTCTTGTCTCACCTCTGCCCTCTAGACTGGTTTACTTGCCTCTGAATTCTTCCCCCACACCATTGCTATAAAGAATATATCTTTTTAAAATTAAAATGTAAACATATATATTACCTACTTTAAAAAATGTCAAAATTCATCAGTTGACCCACAGGATGAAGACTAAGCTTCCTAGTAGGAAATATCTGGCCCTTTCTGCCTCTGGCTGCCTTTCCAGTTAGACTCCCTTTGTTATCCACATACATTCCATGTTTGAGCAAGAACATATGCTGAGACATATTTCCCAGTTACTGCATACCACTGTGCCTTGGCATATGCGAGCATCTCAGTCTGGGAATCCCTATTCTTTTCCCATTGTTTACTTGAAAAGTCCATGTTTTAAAACAAGTACATCCTTGAGTTTTAAGGAGTAAATCCCCCCTTCACTGGGATCCCTCCAACTCCATACCCTCCCATAGAGTTAACCACATCTTAGTCTAAGCTGCTTCTGTACTTTGGACAGGCTTCCACTGTTGCATTCGTTACAGTGTACTGTAATTTTTTATTTGTGTAGCTCTCTCCACCCCTAAACTGTGAAACTCTTGAGGGCAAGAATTGCATTTTAGTTCATCCTATGTCCTTAACACAATGCCTGGAACATGAATGGTCCTCAGGATGTATTTATGATTATGAATGAATGAACAAATCAGCTAACAGTCATTAACTCAACACCCACTTTACAAAATGTCTCACAGAATTCTGAGAAAGAAACAACAAAACCTCCACAAATAACACGGGAAATAGAAAAATAAACAAGTTAACAAAAAAGAAAAATGACTGATAGAGGTAAGATGTATTCAGAGAATTAAACTGATATGATAGAATGGAAAATGACCAAGTTATCCACGTTGGTTTGCATGGTGGGGAACGGCTTCTTCTAATCCTGTATGACAAAACCTGTCCCATATGCTTTGCCAAGAGAACAATTACTGTCCTGATGATCAGCATTCAAACTAAGGGTAACAGAGCAGTTAAGAATAGCTCAGAGGGTTTTGGTTTTAGCAAACAAGTAAACAGTGCTATATACTTTGTTAGGGAAACCTGGGAGAGGTGCAAATTCGGCTAGACAAGAAAGTTACCCACTTAAGTAGAAATGCCCAGTTGGCAGTTAGATTCAGAAATCTAGTTTTTCAAGGGCATCATGACCAAAGAGAAATATGTGGGAGCCATCAGCTCCCTGAAAATGGTATTTAAAAACACCATGAAGCTGAATGAAATCATGTACAGAGAGTGTATAGGTTAAAAAGAAGGGCCAAGCCCTGGGAGACACTCCAACATGTAGATTTCAAACAGAAGATGAATCAGTAAAGGATAATGAGACGGATATACTACTAAGCTAGGAAGAAAACCAGAAGATCATGGTCAACCATAAGAAGAATCAATACATGAAATAAGGAGGCAGTGGCCAACTTTGTTGAACTTTACTGAAAGGTCAAGTAAGGAAATATGTTTAATTAGCAAAATCCAAGGACACTTGTTAGCTAGATGAACAGGCTAAAAGTAGATAGGAATGAAGCCTTATTCAAGCAGTATCCCAGCTTTTCATAACCAACCATAAAACAATATTACACAGTGATTAAAAAAAAACATTATTTTCTATTTTTATTGGAAGCAAGGCTTAAAACTGGGTAAAACATAGATGAAATTTAAGACTGATTTCAGAAAGAATTTCCTAGCAGCATAGTTAACAAACCTCCTGATACATATTAAAGGAAAGAAAAGACATCTCTTGTACTAATCAATTTAAGTACTACTTCTATTTATCTGTATTTCTAAACTGAAAAACTATTTGGTCAAAAATCACTCAAAATATAATTGTCATTTTTTCCCTCACATTTTGGGGTACATTCTCTCATAAATCTACGGGACTTCCCTTGAGGTTCAGCTGGTAAAGAATCCACCTGCAATGAGGGAGACCTGGGTTTGATCCCTGGGTTAGGAAGATCCCCTGGAGAAGAGAACAGCTTACCCACACCAGTATTCTGGCCTGGAGAATTCCATGGACTATATAGTCCAGGGGGTCAGAAAGAGTCAGACACGACTGAGCGACTTTCACTTACTCTTATAAATCCATACACCTGATAACAACAAAATACTTCCACTTTTAGAAACCAAGAAATAAGGGCAATGATTGTATGAATGAATCTCCAATTGTTGTAATTATGAATTTAAAAAGAAAATTTCATTTTAAAATTTGTAGATTAAAGATAAAATGAAATGGCACATTCTATAACCAACCTGTCAGTCACAGTAAGGCTGAATAAGACTACTTCCTTTCACAGATACTACATCTCAAGTTATTCTTGTGGCTTTCTTCCAGAGATGACAAAGATTTCAAAAATCATAATCTGCTGAGCAAACTCTCAAAGAAACAACATAATGTATATTAAGGTCTACTCCCCTAGCAACAAAAATTCCTTCTAAATACTCAGGACTTTAGGATTAAAAATGGTTATCCTAATAACACAAATGTGAATGATTTAATAAAAGAAAATTTAAATACCTATTCATACCCTTCTAGCATTTGCTGAAGGAAGTATTGATACCTACTTTTTTACAGGGAGCAAAGGGTGTTCAAATGGTTTGTACATTAATTGAATATCTAAGTAAAACAGTAATTATTATCACAAGACTTATATTCTTCTATTAGATAGAAAAAGATGTGCAAAAAGTTAACTCCGATGGACAGAAAAGCCTGACTTTAGTAAAACTAGAGTGATCTGCTTGGGTGCACTACAATAATTTTATAATGATATTAAAATAAATATGATCCCTTTTAAATTTCAGCTGCCAAAAAGGATTATGTCAAATACTAAAATGATGCCATGTTAATAGTTGATGCAGTGTTTCACAGTGTCAGCCGGCAACTTTAGGTTAGAACAGAGTAAGATGATTTTTTAAAATTAAGGTCTTGACTGTTTAGAAGCAAACAAAACAAAACAAATCCCATAAAAAGGAATTCCTTAATTACACAAAATAACTAAACTACCTGATTCATCTTAGTGGCAAATATATAGTGTAACGATGCCACCATGAACATTTATCTTTTATAAACAAAGCATTTTCGGTAACTGATATCCTCCTCAAAATAAACTAAACGCCTAATGTAGATGTACAATACAGTGAACCGAACGTGGAAAAGAGAAAAGGATTTTGGCCTTTATAACATGACTGTCATCTGTGGTAGAGATTGCTATTTTTTTTTTTTTTTGGAGAAAGAATGCTATTGGTTTATTTTAGGAACATGATTGGTTCATCAATAATACTTAACCAACCGTAACATCAAGATCAGACTGGAATAGGAACTATGAGGTCACATGATAACTCACATTATCTACCCAGCTGGCATGACTTGGCAAACTATTTGACAAAAGGTACTGCACCAGCCTGGGATGGCCTGGAGATGCATGTGCCCCTTCTCTGCGAGTGAAGACGTGGCAGGTAAACTCATTAACTGCTGTCACCAATTTTTCTAACTTTAGCAATCGGCAGATGTTCCATGCGTAGCACAGGTGAAGGATTTATGGGTAGGAGACTGCAAAAAAAAAAGGAAAACAAAAGAAATCTACCTCCAGAGCATAATAACTATTTAAAGGGGATGAACGGATCATGCATGTTGTAGGTGCCATGTAAGGTACAGGGCAGAGCTATCAGAGGTGGTACACACTATAGACAGTAACAAACAAAACACGCAGAAAAGGAACTTTTGACCATGTTCAGTTCAGTTGCTCAGTCATGTCCGACTCTTTGTGACCCCATAGACTGCAGCACACCAGGCCTCCCTGTCCATCACCAATTTCCGGAGCGTACTCAAACTCATGTCCATTGAGTCGGTGATGCCATCCAACCATCTCTTCCTCTGTCATCCCCTTCTCCTCCCACCTTCAGTCTTTCCCAGCAGCAGGGTCTTTACAAATGACTCAGTTCTTCACATCAGGTGGCCAAAGGATTGGCATTTCAGCTTCAGCATCAGTCCTTCCAATGAATATTCAGGACTGATTTCCTTTAGGATGGACTGGTTGGACCTCCTTGCAGTCCAAGGAACTCTCAAGAATCTTCTCCAACACCACAGTTCAAAAACATCAACTCTTTGGAGCTCAGCTTTCTTTATAGTCCAACTCTCATTTCCATACATGACTACTAGAAAAACCAAAGCTCTGACTAGATGGACCTTTGTTGGCAAAGTAATATCTCTGCTTATTAATAGCTGTCTAGTTTGGTCACAACTTTTATTCCAAGGAGCAAGCGTCTTTTAATCTCAGGGCTTCAGTCACCATCTGCAGTAATTTTGGAGCGCCCCCCACCCCACCCCACCCCGCCAAATAAAGTGAACTAAAATGGGCTGGAATGAGTGAATTTAACTCAGATAACCATTATATCTACCACTGTGGGCAAGAATCCCTTACAGGAAATGGAGTAGCCAATACAGTCAACAAGAGTCCAAAATGCAGTACTTGGATGCAATTTCAAAAACAACAGAATGATCTCTGTTTGTTTCTGAGGCAAACCATTCAATATCACAGTAATACAAGTCTATGCCCCAACCAGTAATGCTGAAGAAGCTGAAGTTGAACGGGTCTATGAAGACCTACAAGACTTTCTAGAACTAACACCAAAATAGATGTCCTTTTCATTATAGGGGACTGGAATGCAAAAGTAGGAAGTCAAGAAATACATGGAGTAACAGCAAATTTGGCCTTGGAATACAGAATGAAGAAGGGCAAAGACTAAGAGAGTTTTGCCAAGAGAACGCACCGGTCATAGCAAATACCCTCTTTCAACAACACAAGAGACTCTACACATGGACATCACCAGATGGGCAATACTGAAATCAGATTGATTATATTCTTTGCGGCCAAAGATGGAGAAGCTGTATACAGTCAGCAAAAACAAGATCGGGAGCTAATTGTGGCTTAGGCCATGAACTCCTTATTGCCAAATTCAGACTTAAATTGAAGAAAATAGGGAAAACCACTAGACCATTCAGGTATGACCTAAATCAAAACCCTTAAGATTATACAGTGGAAGTGAGAAATAGATTAAAGGGACTAGATCTAATAGACAGAATGCCTGATGAACTATGGACAGAGTTTCCTGACATTGTACAGAAGGCAGGGATTAAGACCATCCCCAAGAAAAAGAAATGCAAAAAGGCAAAATGGCTGTCTGAGGAGGCCTTACAAATAGCTGTGAAGAGAAGCGAAAGGTAAAGGAGAAAAGGAAAGATATACCCATTTGAATGTAGAGTTCCAAAGAATAGCAAGAAGAGATAAGAAAGCCTTCCTCAGCAATCAATGCAAAGAAATAGAGGAAAACAACAGAATGGGAAACACTAGAGATCTCTTCAAGAAAATGAGAGATACCAAGAGAACATTTCATTCAAGATGGGCACAATAAAGGACAGAAATGGTATGGACCTAGCAGAAGCAGAAGATATTAAAAAGAGGTGGCAAAAATACACAGAACTATACAGAAAAAATCTTCATGACCCAGATAATCATGATGGTGTGATCACTCACCTAGAGCCAGATATGCTGGAATGTGAAGTCAAGTGGGCCTTAGAAAGCATCACTACCAACAAAGCTAGTGGAGGTGATGGAATTACAGTTGAGCTATTTCAAATCCTAAAAGCTGATGCTGTGAAAGTTCTGCTTAAATATGCCAGCAAATTGGGAAAACGCAGCAGTGGCCACAGGACTGGAAAAGGTCAGTTTTCATTCCAATCCCAAAGAAAGGCAATCCCAAAGAATGCTCAAACTACTGCACAATTGCACTCATCTCACACGCTAGTAAAGTAATGCTCAAAATTCTCCATGCTAGGCTTCAACAGTATGTGAACCGTGAACTTCCTGATGTTCAAGCTGGTTATAGAAAAGGCAGAGGAACCAGAGATCAAATTGTCAACATCCGTTGGATAATCGAAAAAGCAAGAGAGTTCCAGAAAAACATCTATTTCTACTTTATTGACTATGCCAAAGCCTTTGACTGTGTGGATCACAACAAACTGTGGAAAATTCTGAAAGAGATGGGAATACCAGACCACCTGACCTGCCTCTTGAGAAACCTGTATGCAGGTCAGGAAGCAACAGTGAGAACTGGACATGGAACAACAGTCTGGTTCCAAATGAGGAAAGGAGTACGTCAAGGCTGTATATCGTCACTGTTCTTATTTAACTTATATGCAGAGTGCATCATGAGAAATGTCTGGCTGGATGAAGCACAAGCTGGAATCAAGATTGCTGGGAGAAATATCAATAACCTCAGATATGCAGATGATACCACCCTTACGGCAGAAAGTGAAAAAGAACTAAAGAGCCTCTTGATGAAAGTGAAAGAGGAGAGTGAAAAAGTTGGGTTTGACCATGAGTACATCCCAAACAAGCATTTAGTCTTGGCAGCATGTATAATCTGAACTCAGAGCTCTACATAGTGGATACCTCCTGACAAACTGTTCCAGCCTCTGCCTCATGATTTAAGAACAAACTGGTAATTTATAGCCGTATTCACAGTTACCTCTCACCTGTCTACTATCAGGGTCCACATACAAACAACTAAAAGGCAACTGCCAAAAGTGGCCACGTAGTTTTAAATGCATTTTCAGGACAGCAACCAAGAATGAAAATTTCATGTATCTAAATTTTCCTATAGTCTTTTAATAGCTGAAGAGGATTTTTACTGTATTTTAAACACCACATCAATGTGTTCAGTACTATATAACATCAATGAATTACTCACAGCTTCTGATTCACATTAAAAAGCATAGGCTGATGTCAAATCACACAATAGGTGAGTGTTAATATGACAAGGATATGAGACATGCATATAATAATTCTGAAGTTTTCATCATTACTTCCCTCAGATAAATTTAGTATAATTTCTTTGGAACTATGAGTCACTGGCCAACTCATTACAATAATATAATCAATATATTATTGAGACAGAAATATCCTGGCAGTATGGCAAGATTCTAGGAATGCCAGTGTCTAAATTAATGTCAAAGTATTACACGTCTGTCATAAATGGCTAACAAAGAGATTCCAAATCACCCGTGTTACAGAGATAATTGTTTTACTTTGAAGTTCCTTCAGATCTATTGTGCTAGTTCCCAGGTCAGAGTTATCTCCCTCTCTCCTTTTTTCCCCTTCACTCTTCAATCATAATGTAGAATTAAAAAAAAAAAATTTACAATGAGATAGAAGTTATTTCAGTGGTTCTAATGTAACATTTTTTTTTTTTTTTTAAGTTCTGCCTGATTAGCTTTGTTAAAGAGGAGAATCCTTAATCTGCCTGCCAAGACTTATTATGGAAACTTTCACATCTACAGTTCTATGATAACCTTCAGAAAGCCAAGACACTAGAGGAGGAGCTTGGAACACATGTTTATAGAATGAAGTGTCCCTATTAAGAATCTGTAAGAAAGGTTTGAATGCCTTACTTATCTTTGAGTGTATACCCTATGCCTCCTCTAATTAGACTGTAAGCTTCTAGAGGGGTTTAGTAAGTGTCTTACACACAATAGGTGCTTCACAAATATGTGAGGTTGATTAAGCATCCATATATGACCTCATGGAAATTCAAGAGGAAATCCTCTATGCGAAAAACAAAGTGTTGTGGTCACTGTTTTGTTCCCATGCTTCTGCCAGCACAACAAAACAACTAAAATAATAATGACAACAATAACAAAAAGTACTCCTGATGTGTAGAGTTCTTTCATTAGTAACATTAGTAACAGTTCTTCTATCAGTAACAGAGTCAAATAATTATATGGCTTGTCTATTGGGCGCAGACCCTTCAGTTTAGTATCTTCTTTGTACCAGTCACATATTTGGGGGACACTGTAAGCTCTTTCAGCCTCTCCCACTCTGCACATCTCCATGGCTATGTGACTTATTCTACCTTAATTTCTATAAACTGTGATTTGTGTATTTTTCCAAAGAGGGGAAAAAAATATAATGAAGTACAATAGGGGACCACAAAGTTACACATTACATTATTGATGTATTTTTAATGCTAACATGCAACTGCTTAGCGTTTCTGGTTAGAAAACATAAATGTGTGTGGGAGGACAGGAATTAAATAGCGTATGATAGGGGAAGAGTATTCAAAATAAAATGAAGTCCCTTATTTCGAAGAGATGGAGGTAGGCAGTGTTAGAATTAACTTGCCCTAAATGTGGCGCCATGGAACTCGATCTGCAAAGTGTAAATAAACATCTACCTTGGGATGTGGGATTCACTTAAGGCTTTCTTCAAATAGAAGCGTACTTGTTGTGAGACACTGGGTCCCCAAGGGGACAGAGCTGCAGAAACAGACTTCATTCCTACTGCTTCCTGTAGCAAGTTGAACCTGACAGCTGATTCTCCTCTGAACAAGGGGAATTTTTAAGCCCAGAATATAAACACAGTCCATTTTTTTTTGTCTTCATCTTATCCCAGTCGGTGCCTTTCCCAAAGATTCCAGTGCATGAGCGCAAGTTCGGTGAACTCTCCACGACTACTATGCCTTTCCCAAGGAGAAAAGATGTTCAGAAATTACATTGCCAGTTACATGTACTAGTTTCATTAAAGCCTGCATGTAGTTGCCTGGGATTTATAAAAAGATCTAGTAACAAAGCCACACTGCGCCATAACTTATCCCAGCCTGCAAGGAGGAAACTGAAGCTCAGACTGGTTAAAACTACATGCTCTCTGGGGCAGGGATGGTGTTCATTGTTCTTCATTGTATTTTCAAGACCCTGCACAGTTTAGAGAAGTGGCAATAGCACAGCAATTAAGAACTTAAGAGTCTGGAGTCAGACAGACCTGGTTTGGGGCACAAGGGCCTAATGCTAGCAATTACTTGGTGCGCAACTATGAAAAAGCTGTTTTACTCTATCTGAGCCTCAGTCTCTTTACCTGTTAACATGAAAATAACGATACTATCTATCTGATAAAGTGTTGGATAATTAAACAAAGTAATACACGTAATGTAGTCAAATAGTATCTGCTTACATAGCTAACATTTAATATATTAATATATTATTAAAAACAGTCTCATTATTATTATCTGGCATATAGGAAATACTTCATATGATAAGGAATGAATGGAGGAATGCATCCATTAAGCACCAAACTGTAATCCTGATTTTCTCACTTTCCTCTCAATTCCTGCTTACCTTAAACCATACTATATGTCAATGGAAGTGTCCAATATGGTAACCACATGTGTCTACTTAGCATTTGAAATATGGGTAGAGCAAATGAGGAGCCTGAATCTTTATTTTACTAGCTGTATTTAAGTAGCAACATGTGACCAGTAACTACTATACAGAACAGTGCAAGAGATAATCCTTAGCTTTTAAGAAAGTTTTCCATATATGCTTGCTTTTTATCAAGCTATTTTGATTGAAAATCAACTTTTTATTAAAAAATTATTTATCTAAATTAAACTCTCTATATAATTTTGTTTCCTTTTTTCTTCTATTCAGTGATATATCTATGAACACCTTTCATAAAATAAGAAACAACTTTTAGAACTCCCCCCAACACATGCACACACACTGTTCTCTTTATTAAGCCAGATAAGTTTAACTCAGACATTTTTATTCTCCCTCATCTTCTACTTTTCTTGTTTCTTTTCTATACTTCTCATTTTTCTTAGATATGTGAAGACATAAGATGCAACATGTACTGAGTAAGTTTTGGGTGGGGGGCAGAGAATGGGAGAATTGGCTATTTTAGATATTTGATTTAGAGAAGAGGTGCAAATATACAGAGTTCCTGTATACCCAACACCTAATTTCTTATATTTTTAATATCTGACATTAGTTTAATGTGGTAGATTTGTCACAACCAATGAACCAATACTGACACATTATAATCAACTAAAGTCCATACTTTATTCAGGTTTCTTTAGTTTTTACTCAGTGTTCCTTTTCTGTCCCAGAATTGCATTCAGAATAACATATTGCTTTTAGTCTTCATGTCTCCTTAAGCTCCTCTAGACTGTAAGAATTTTTCACATTTTCTTGTTAACTGATGATTAATTGGAATCACCGTGGTGCAGCAAATTTACAATTAAGTGCCAAAAAACAGTTGAGAAAATAAGTATAAAATTAATTTCAAGATCAAAGATAGAGTACTTCACTCAAAAGCCTGGTGAGCATACCTTGACAGAGATCTTTACAAACAACACCAGTCATTCTGGACCATAGACCATGTTCTTGGGATACTTTGCTGTGTGTGTGTGTGTGTTAGTTGCTCAGTCGTGGCCGACTGTGACCCCACGAACTGTATAGCCCACCAGGCTCCTCTGTCCATGGACGTCTCCAGGCAAGAATACTGGAATGGGTTGCCATTCCCTTCTCCAGGGGATCTTCCCGACCCAAGGATCAAATTCGGGTCCTGCTACACTGCAGGCACCTTCTTTACTGTCTGGACCACCAGGGAAGCCCATGGACAATGTCCTTGGGATACTTTCCTAAAGGTCAGTCAGTCAGTCAGTTCAGTAGCTCAGTCGTGCCCAACTCTTTGCGACCCCATGGACTGCAGCACCCCAAGCTTCCCTGTCCATCACCAACTCCTAGAGCTTACTCAAACTCATGTCCATCGCATAAGTGATGCCATCCAACCAGCTCGTCCTCTGTTGTCCCCTTCTCCCCCCAGCTTTAATCTTTCCCAGCATCAGGGTCTTTTCCTATGAGTCAGTTCTTCGCATCAGGTGGTCCATGTACTGAAGACTCTTGAAAGTCCCTTGGACTGCAAGGAGATCCAACCAGTCAATCCTAAAGGAAATCAGTCCCAAATACTCATTGGAAGGACTGATACTGAAGCTGAAACTCCAATACTTGGGCTACCTGATGCGAAAATGTAAGTAAATCATGGATAACAACTGAAGGATGCTAGCTACTCCCTAGTGAGTAAAATTCAACCCAACAATAAAACAAAATTTTATGTCCAGTTCAGTGATGACACCATGTGAAATTTAAGACACCATATTATTTTATTCCAACTCACCATCTACTCCTACACATAATACATGGCTTGTCATTTTTAGCATGAAAGGAAATTGAATTTGTCTGGAATAATCTGTTCTTCAAAAACTAGACTGTGGCTACCTTGTCACTTGTGTTATTCTACACCATTGCAAACAACAATTCAGTAACTGTCCGAAATCAGATTGATTATATTCTTTGCAGCCAAAGATGGAGAAGCTCTATACAGTCAGCAGAAACAAGACCGGGAGGTAACTGTGGCTCAGATCATGAACTTCTTATTGCCAAATTCAGACTTAATTGAAAAAAGTATTAAAAAAAAAAAAAAGAAAGAAAAAAGTAGGGAAAACCACTAGACTATTCAGGTATGACTGAAATCAAATCCTTTACCATTATACAGTGGAAGTGAGAAATAGATTTAAGGGACTAGATCTGATAGACAGAGTGCCTGATGAACTATGGATGGAGGTTCGTGACATTGTACAGGAGGCAGGGATCAAGAACATCCCCAAGAAAAAGAAATGCAAAAAGGCAACATGGCTGTCTGAGGAGGCCTTACAAATAGCTCTGAAAAGAAGAGAAGCCAAAAGCAAAGGAGAAAAGGAAAGATATACTCATTTGAATGTAGAGTTCCAAAAAATAGCAAGGAGAGATAAGAAAGCATTCCTCAGTGATCAGTACAGAAAATAGAGGAAAACAATAGAATGGGAAAGACTAGAGATCTCTTCAAGAAAATCAGAGATACCAAGGAAACATTTCATGCAAAGATGGGCTCAATAAAGGACAGAAATGGTATGGACCTAACAGAAGCAGAAGATATTAAGAAGAGGTGGCAAGAATACACAGAACTGTACAAAAAAGATCTTCATGACCCAGATAATCACGATGGTGTGAAAACCCACCTAGAGCCAGACATCCTGGAATGTGAAGTCAAGTGGGCCTTAGAAAGCATCACTACCAGCAAAGCTAGTGGAGGTGATGGAATTACAGTTGAGCTATTTCAAATCCTAAAAGCTGATGCTGTGAAAGTGCTGCACTCAATATGCCAGCAAATTGGGAAAATGCAGCAGTGGCCACAGGACTGGAAAAGGTCAGTTTTCATTCCAATCCCAAAGAAAGGCAATCCCAAAGAATGCTCAAACTACTGCACAATTTCTCTCATCTCACATGCTAGTAAAGTAATGCTCAAAATTCTCCAAGCCAGGCTTCAGCAACACGTGAACTGTGAACTTCCAGATGTTCAAGCTGGTTTTAGAAAAGGCAGAGGAACCAGAGATCAAATTGCCAACATCCGCTGGATCATCGAAAAAGCAAGAGAGTTCCAGAAAAACATTTACTTCTGCTTTATTGACTATGCCAAAGCCTTTGACTGTGTGGATCACAACAAACTGTGGAAAATTCTGAAAGAGATGGGAATACCAGACCACCTGACCTGCCTCCTGAGAAATCTGTATGCAGGTCAGGAAGCAACAGTGAGAACTGGATATGGAACAGATTGGTTCCAAATCAGGAAAAGAGTACATCAAGGTTGTATATTGTCACTGTTCTTATTTAACTTATATGCAGAGTATATCATGAGAAATGCTGCGCTGGAGGAAGCACAAGCTGGAATCAAGATTGCTGGGAGAAATATCAATAACCTCAGATATGCAGATGACACCACCCTTATGGCAGAAAGTGAAGAGAAACTAAAAAGCCTCTTGGTGAAAGTGAAAGAGGAGAGTGAAAAAGTTGGCTTAAAGCTCAACATTCAGAAAACTAAGATCATGGCATCTGGCCCCATCACTTAATGGTAAATGGATGGGGAAACAGTGGATGACTTTAATTTTGTGGCCTCCAAAATCACTGCAGATGGTGACTGCAGCCATGAAATTAAAAGATGCTTACTACTTGGAAGGAAAGTTATGACCAACCTAGATAGCATATTAAAAAGCAGAGACATTACTTTGCCAACGAAGGTCCGTCTCGTCAAGGCTATGGTTTTTCCAGTGGTCATGTATGGATGTGAGAGTTGGACTATAAAGAAACTGAGCACCGAAGAACTGATGCTTTTGAACTGTGGTGTTGGAGAAGACTCTTGAGAGTCCCTTGGACTGCAAGGAGATCAAGCAGTCCATCCTAAAGGAGATCAGTCCTGGATGTTCATTGGAAGGACTGATGTTGAAGCTGAAACTCCAATACTTTGGCCACCTGATGCAAAGAGCTGACTCATCTGAAAAGACCCTGATGCTGGGAAAGATTGAGGAGAGGGGTACGAAAGGGGATGAGATGGCTGGGTGGCATCACCAACTCAATGGACATGGGTTTGGGTGGACTCCGGGAGTTGGTGATGGACAGGGAGGCCTGGCATGCTGCAGTCCATGGGGTCGCAAAGAGTTGGACATGACTGAGCAACTGAACTGAACTGAACGCTGTTAATATATTCTAATACACTGAAGTTAAATATTGAGCTTCATAAGACATTAGGTATTTATAAACACAATATCACATGACAAAGAAAATATATTTTAATGGAAGGCGGGAGGAATGGTTTTCAAATCCTTAAGAGTGTCACCTACCCTGTGTGTGACCTCTGGTTAATTTACAAATCGGTTAGTGGCCCTTGGATAAAGACTGGGAGCCATAAAAGAATATTAAAATATATACTGTTTGAGCTAACCTGTGGGCCCTACTTTTTAAAAGGTGCCATTTTTAGTCTCACCTATGCCCTTCCTTATAATAGTCTAACTTTCTACATGTGTGCATGGCCACTCATGTCCAACTGAAACCTCATGAACTGTAGATTGCCAGGCTCCTCAGCCCACAGGATTTCCCAGGCAAGAATACTGGAGTGGATCACCATTTCCTTCTCCAGGTCACCTTCCCTACCTAGGGACAGAACCTATGTCTTTTGCGTCTGTCTCCTGCAGTGGCAGGCGAATTCTTTAGCACTGGTGCCAACTGGGTAGCCAGTCTAACTTTCTACCCTCCTATAATAATTTTATGTTTTCAAACCAACATTTCTGTGTTACTTGGTGTGTTTATGAGGAGCAAGGTGATTTCAAGGCTCAATTTTCCTTGGTTCCTTACTATTACTGCATATAATTTAAGGCTATTTCCCCACCCCTGTTAAAATGCCTCTTTGCTTCAGTTTCTCAGAACTTGTCCTTAACAAAAGATAGTATTTGTCCTGTATTATCTGTCTCAATGTCTACATTCACTAAAAGTTCCAACATGCTATTTTTTTTAAACAACATATATTTGAGAAACTTTGAACGACAGAGCTTAAGAACTGAAATCAACTTCTACATTGTCTGGTATATGCCCTTCCTTTGACACAAGAGAAGTCTGGCGCCCAATACTCAGGAAAGGTCACAAAGTTTGTCAACAGAAGAATCAATTCCAGGTCCTAGATATTCTAAGTCTAAAAAGCAGAATGATTCCACTGTACTTCATGGCCTCTTTATTTCATGGAAAGCAAGTTTCCCCAAAGGGAATTTGTTCCTAAAGTTCCAAGAGCACTTTTCTAAAGTAGTCTGACTTTTGAGACTTTAGGGGTTCCATAGGCAGAAAAATAAAGCAGTAGTGAGTGTACCTATCAAAATGTGTAATAGTCTCCAAAATTAAAGTATAAGAGTCTTCTTCCCCATACTGCTTGACTTTCTTTGTCCTTCTACCAGTCTTTCCATCCTGTTTTGAGATTTTTGCTATCCATGCTTTGTAGTTGTGGTAATGGCACCACACACTCACTGCAGAACTCCCTGTGGATTCCCTTCTGGGTGGTTTTAGTTCTTTAGCAATAGGTAGGGCAACAACAGTCAAGGGAGCAGACTTACACCACCAAAAGCCCAGTCTCATCTCCCATCATCCCTCATACCGCAAGCGTGGAACTGACTTGCCTTTAGAGGTGATGTCTGTCATTCTCCTTCATGTTCTATGCCTTTGCACATGCTTACATGCTACACATTCTCATTTCACCTTATACCCTATCACTTAGCAACTGCCTCTATGTTCTTGAAATTCAGATAAACCATCACCTTTCCCCAACTCCTTCCTCCCCTAGAGTAAGATGTACCCTCTTTGGGCTCCCACCTAGCCCACTGCATGTATCTTGATTGTGTATGTGTGTAAGTTGCTCAGTATTGTCTGACTCTTTGCGACCCTATGGACTACAGCTTGACAGGCTCCTCTGTCCATGGAATTCTTCAGGCAAGAATACTAGAGTGGGTTCCCATTCCCTTCTCCAGAGGTCTTCCTGACCCAGGAATCGAACCTGGGTCTCCTGCATTGCAGGCAGATTCTTTACCATCAGAGCCACCAGGGAAGCCCCACTTGATTATGGTACTTTTTATTTTCTATACTAGAACTATACCTACCTAGATATCACCCTCACTAGACTTTGAGCTACCTAGGAGCAAGAAATATGTCTTATTGGTTCTGGTATACTTAGCAGGCTGTCTAGTAGAAAACCTGTGTGTGCCATAAGAGTGAAACAATATTTGAACACACAACTGGTACCAGTCACTATGCTAAGATACTCGGAGAAATTATGTATTCCTCACAATGATTTTAAGTAATAGTGCTGTTATCATCACTTTACAGACAATAAAACTGAGATCTGGAGAAAGTAAGCAATATGTCCATGCTCAAAGATCAAGTAAATTCAAGAGCTCAAATACAGGTCCATTTTCTTAAGTATTTTGTTGCTTCTCTGCGGGGGTCAAAAAATAGTTGTTGAATAAACTAGTGCATGAATGTCAGTGAAAAAATGGAAAGACTACTACCCTAAAGCAAATAATACCAAGAATTCTAAGTGCTTGAGCTGCTTGTCAAGGAATCTTACTGAATAGATGGTAGTAGTCTAAGGAAGAAGATGAAGATGAACTTTTAGTGGGACGGTCATCAAAGGTGTAAATGTATAAGGGATACAACATTCATTTGAATACTTTTACAGGGAAAATGACAGAATCACTTTTCCTACTGGCTTATAGAATAAGTCTGTGGAGAATTCTAGAATGACTGCTGTGAAGAAAAGGACCTGAAACCAAGCCAGGAACACTCTTTTCTTCAAAAGAAAATTCCAGCTGATCCAGCCAGAAATGTGGCTTTGAACAAGGAAGGCAGCTGTGAGTTGGCTTACACTTGATTGGACATTTCCCAATTTTTTTCCCATGAAGCTGCAGTTTGGCCTTGCTCTTAGGGGCCAGTCTTCTAAGTGCCCAAGACTGAGAGTACTTAGAGACCTCAGGAAAAAAAATTCTGGCAGACAACAAATTATTTAATCTACTTTCTTTTCCTGTTGCAATTTTCTGCTTAAAAGGGGGAAAAAAACGCAAGAGAGAGAGAGGTCAAAATGAAAGGAATGTGAGTTTATTTTAATGGGAAAGGCATTTTGTGGATATAAAAATTCCATTTGTTCAATTCCTAAAGAAAAGGGCATTTCTTATACTGAGTAAAAGTTCAGACTTCATATTTTGAGATATTCGATTCTAGTGGGTTTTAATTACTATCATTAATAGTAGGGAATGCAAGAGATACAGGTTCGATCCCTGGGTCTAGAAAATTCCCCTGACGAGGAAATGATAACCCACTCGTGTATTCTGGCCTGGAAAAATCACACAGACAAAGGAGCCTGGAGAGTCCGACATGACTGAGTACGAGCACTATGGCTATGACTATGAGGGGCATAGAAACCAGAGCATAGATTCAGGGAAATCCAGCAATCCAACCCAACATGCACGTACTAAGCTCTGACTATGCTGGAGGAGTGACAGACTTTATTAGGGGGGGCTCCAAAATCACTGCAGATGGTGACTGCAGCCATGAAATTAAAAGACGCTTACTCCTTGGAAGGAAAGTTATAACCAACCTAGATAGCATATTAAAAAGCAGAGACACTGCTTTGCAACAAAGGTCGGTCTAGTCAAAGCTTTGGTTTTTCCAGTAGTCATGTATGGGTGTGAGAGTTGGACTATAAAGAAAGCTGAGTGCTGAAGAATTGATGCTTTCAAACTGTGGTGTTGGAGAAGACTCTTGAAAGTCTCTTGGACTGCAAGGAGATCCAGTCAGTCCATCCTAAAGGAAATCAGTCCTGGATGTTCATTGGAAGGACTGATGCTGAAGCTGAAACTCCAATACTTTGGCCACCTGATGTGAAGAGCTGACTCATTTGAAAAGGCCCTGCTGCTGGGAAAGACTGAAGGCGGGAGGAGAAGGGGATGACAGAGGAAGAGATGGTTGGATGGCATCACCAACTCAATGGACATGAGTTTGAGTAAGCTCTAGGAGTTGGTGATGGACAGGGAAGCCTGGTGTGCTGCAGCCCATGGGGTCACAAAGAGTCGGACACGAATGAGCGACTGAACTGAACTGACGCTGGAGGAGGGCTTCCCTGGTGGCTCAGCTGGTAAAGAATCCACCTGCACTTGCGGGAGACCTGGGGTCGATCCCTGGGTTGGGACAACCCCCTGGAGAAGGGAAAGGTTACCCACCCCAGTATTCTGGCCTGGAGAATTCCACGGACTGTAGAGTCCACGGGGTGGCCAAGAGTCCGGCATGACTAAGCGACTTTCATTACGCTGGAGGAAACAGTACAGGGGCACATGGCAAGGATCTTGCACTTTAAGGTACAGATGTTCAATCTTGTTATAGAGAAGAGCAGACACAGAAAACAATTAGAGAATAAGACAGTATTTTAAAAAGGTTAAAATAGAACCCAATAAGTTACTTTTACAAATCATGGCTGTAAGGAAAGACTTGGAGGCAGAAGTAGGATGAGATATGCCTTGAAGGCTTGCTTTTATATATGAAAAGGATCTTTTTTTAAAAGGGGGTGCTTTTATGGTAACAGCGTGAACAGAAACAGATAAGTGCAAAACAGCATTCATTCAAGCACTCATTCAACAAGTATTTGACAAATACCAGTATGTACAGGGCCCTGTGTCAAGAGCTAGTATGACGACATCTCTTCTTATTTTTCAGAGAGCATGGACAGATCACACTACATGGAACAAAGGGCAGATTTTCGCTGTATGGCTTTGGTTGAGTAACTTTACTTCTCTGAGCCTTAGTTTCCAGCCATATGAAATGAGAGGATCAGATTTCATTGTTTTCAAAGTTGTTCGTTTTATTTCTTTTAGCGGTGAAACTCTTTTTGGCTCTAATGAAATCTTAAACCTGACCCAAATATATGAAGGAACCAGCATGGATCTGCTCCAGCTGCCTTAAGGGCTGGAGTTGGGGCAAGAGTGAACCCAGACGTGCCTCTTGTTAGCCTCTCCCTCCCTGGTGCCTGCTCCAAGGCTCCTCTACAGAATCTCGGGATTACAAGAGAAAATAGTTTTACAACTCATCTTCCTAATCCTTCAATTCCCTCCCAACTGTAAAATGTTGCAATAGGAAGTAGAAGCAATTGGTGGATTGATTGTTTAAATAAAGTCTGGTTAGAAAAAGATCCTGGATTTCAGGATGCCAAAGCAGTGTAGGGTCTTAAGTGAAATGACAAAACTGTTGTTTGAAAGACTTATTTGAAAGTGTCTGGTAATGCCATTTAGGAGGGACTAGATGAAGAAAATTAGGTATGACGCTTTAAAGGCCTTGGCTAGGCCGGCTTTATTGGGGAAGGTAAGGGTTAAACCAAGACAGCTAGGGGAGAATCTGCAGAACTCAGTAAGATTAAATAAGGATGAAAGAGGCAAAGCTGGAGTGAAAAATAGCATTCCAGTTTATAAATCCAATATGGTACTACGAATAGATATGGGGATGTGGATCTCAAACTGGGTGCACATTGGAATTGCCTGGGGAGCTTTAAAAATACTGATAACTGGTTCTCACCCTTAGAGATTCTGAATTAATTGGTTAGGGGTGCAGTCTGGGCACTGGGATTCTAAAGCTCCCCAGGGAATTCCACTGTGCAGCCGAGGTTGAGAACCACTGAATCAGAAGGACAGCGAGTTATGGAAGGCCTGGAGAATATGCTTTAATCAAACTATCTACTGTCCCTTTTACGGTCCAACTAATTTTTAAATCAAAGTTGACTTATTTTTTCTATCATATTTGCCTAATATTAAATACTAACCATATAACTACAGAGTTATATGTAATAGGACTTTTTTCCCTTATATTATTCTGTCAGCATGTCTCTATGGTATTTCCAAGGACAACAGCCTGTGCTTCCCCAATGTTAAAAATATCAATGAAAAGAATTTCCACTAACAAGAAATGTGTGTGTAAGTCTGCGTGTAAATACTGTTGCTTCAAGAGTTTTCCTTTACAACAGATGGTTGTTATAGGATCATAATGATGGCTGTCCAAAAACTGTCTTTTCTTAACATACATGTACACACACACATACACACACACACACAGAGAATGAAGAGACCTATAATCATCATATTATTCAGGCATTCTAATCTTGAAATGCTATTTAGTCTCAATAAGGCTATTACTAAAAGTCAAAAAAATCTGGCCTTTACTTGCCTAAACATAGTCAGGCAAGATAAATGAAATATTATGTCATAGCAATCCCTAATATTTGCATCTTTTTTTTTTTTTTTTTAGTTTTTGAAAATACCTTCTACAAACACTATCCAGATGGATCCTAACAATAGTTCTGTTATTAAATCATGACAGATACTATAATTTTCTTTTTCTAGATGAGGATATAGATGCCCAGAAGTTTTATAACATGGTCGAGTCCCAGTGGTAGAATTTAACCCATTGAACCTCGGATCTTTCCCCTCCTTGTTCACCTCTTTAAAGTTTCTCTCAAGCGTACAGTCTAGTTATCAGCGCACATCCCTGGTTGAGGCTCTACGAGGGAGAGACTGATGGTTCATTCACTCAAAGTAATCTCTTTTTCCTCCATGTCCTACAGGACTTTATCAGCACAATCTAATAAAAGCATTATTTTCTACTGTTAGACTTACAAATAAGCTTATTTTGATTACTGTACTATAAGCTTTTTGAAGGCTAGTTCCATGTAAGATTGTAAGAGTCATAGGTCCTATGCCCAAAGCACCTAATACACTTTCATATTCTTAACCAGGTTTGGGAATTGACTCTCTCATTCCTGTACTCCATCTTGCCTAATTTGTTACTTTTTTAGTTGAGAATCAGAAATTATCATTTTCCAAGTTAATTTCTACCTTCTAGTGCTGCATGCAGAACCTGTCTAGTCGTTCTATACGGCAAACGCTCTTCAAATAAGGAAAAACTAAAACTACCTTATCTTCTCTGCGGTATTTCTTCCTATTGCCAGGCCAAGTTTTCCCAGTTTCATTAAATTTGAAACATAAGTTTTTCAAGATGATTTACTTTTTTTCACCAAAACATCTTCTAAATAAAATTCATGTTTGGCATAGGCACTCCAGGACTAAACCTGTGACTTCAAAAGGGACATGATCCATAAGGAGTTCAGAACAACTACTACCTTGCTCAGTAGGGACCTATGATTTCAGATTTATGTTAGCTTTCATAGCAGTAAGACTCACCAATAGGAAGGCTGAGCCTGTATTTCTTCTAGGTCAATACTAACGGTCCAACAGTATCATTATCGGAGGTAAGTAAAAGCTTAATTTGTATATTTGAGCTCTTCAAATAGTTTTTCCAAAGACATGAAATACAATGCTACTGAACAGGTAACTGGGAAACCAAACCAGGGTATGCTCCCTAACAGTCTGGGATTCACTCTGACTATGTAAGGAGAACCTCACTCTCCCAGCAAAGAGTTTGTAGCACTGCATTAAAGACATATGATCTAAACTACTAAGTGAAGAACTCATAAAAACATATGAAGACAACAATACTCTTTTTTTAAAAAAAAAAAACAGCTTTATAGAAAAAAATCACATGTAAAATTTATCAAGGACACAAAACTATCTGAGAGTCAGCAAATTTGGACTTTTTCAACTTGGCGTTAAGTCTCCTAACAACTTCTCATTAATATGCCCAGTGATTACTAAAACAGTGCAAAGAAATGACTGAGAAATAGCATCACAACATTTTTAAGTGGTGGAAATTCTAACAACTTATCTTTGAGGTTCAGAATAGATTTCAGCTGTAATTCCCTCAATTACCAAAAAATGGGTATCCATGCCCATCCCCCCAACTTATCCTGACATAAAGAGAAGGGGAATGAATTTCAGATTACCTCTGCTCATGACAGTTTTATCCTGGACAAAGTTCCTGCCACAAAACAGAGGGTGAAGGACTTCAAGAAGAGCTATAATTGCCATAATGTTGATTAAATGTACACTTAACACAGGGGAAAGCTTTTCGGTGGCATGGCAGAGCAGTCTTTGTAGTGCTATTAAAAAACCCTCAAGTACAATCTTCTGAAAGTGGTACTTTGATGAGCAATACAACAACACACCTGAAGTTTCGTTGGTATGAAAAGCAAAGGCTGGAACTGAAAAGCAGTGAGAAATGTGAGTGTTGCTGCCCTATAAATACTGTGACACTACACATATATTTCTAGTTACGAACTACACAAGAAAACCAAGCTTATTTTATATTTACAACTCTTTTGAAGCCCAACATTATTCATTGTATTTGATCAGTTCTCATTTTCATCTACTAAGCTTGGTTCCAAGTGACATGAAGCTATTTTCTCAAATCATACACATACACACACACACACACATTTCTTCCTAGATATATATTTCTTCCTATATATATTTAAGGGATTTATTTTATCATATATATATGATGTATTTTATCACACACACACATATATATATATACTTGAGGGATTATATATATATATATATTTGAGGGATGTGAAAGTGAAAGTCGCTCAGTCATGTCCCACTCATCGTGACTCCATAGCTATACAGTCCATGGAATTCCCCAGGCCAGAATACTGGAGTGGGTAGCCTTTCCCTTCTCCAGGGGATCTTCCCAACCCAGGGATCGAACCCCGGTCTCCCGCATTGGAGGTAGATTCTTTACCAGCTGAGTCACAAGGGAAGCCCAAGAATACAGGAGTGGGTAGCCTATCCCGTCTCCAGTGGGTCTTCGCCACCCAGGAAGTGAACGGGGGACTCCTGCATTGCAGGTGGATTCTTTACCAACTGAGCTATCAGGGAAGTCCCTATTTGAGGGATAAGTGTTGCCAAAATTAAGTCAGTGAAAGTCACTCAATCATGTCCAATTCTTTGCAACCCCGTGGCTATACAGTCCATGGAATTCTCCAAGCCAGAATATTGGAGGGGGTAGCCTTTCCCTTCTCCAGGGATCTTCCCAACCCAGGGATCAAACCCAGGGATCTCACATTGCAGGCAGACTCTTTACCAGCTGAACCACAAGGGAAGCCCTGCCAACACTAAAGATAATCACAAGAAGGTGACATGGGACATAAAGTACTTCCTAAACAGGAAGGACAAATGCCCCTTGAAAGGCAAAATATGTATTTGTATTTGTTGAATATGGTTTGGAAAATTTATTATAATTTAAAGTCATCAGTCATTCCTTCATAAATTTCATATCAGTGTGCATGAGACTGTGTACACACACACATACATACAGAGAGCTAGAAGCTTCCAGAGAGATCTTTTGGTTAAGAATAATGGTATTAGCAAAATGATAGACAAGATTTAAGTTATGATTCTCAGAAGCATTTGGAAAGTTTAGAAGAGAAAGGGAAGAGAATGGTATTCAGAGAAATGAAACTATATCAGAGGTTCCCTGACCCCTTCTTTCCTGTCCTCCAAGGCCACCCTAGATTCACTAGATATAATATTGAAGTGGCAGTAGTACCTAAACATTTTATACCAGTGTTAGGCTTAACTAGCCAACAAACTATAAAACCTCTTTCTGTTAGACCAGTTATGTAAGAATGGAGCTGCAAGCTGAACCACTAGTCTTTGAGTGCTGGTTTAGAGAACAGAACACACTGTCAATTGACACTTGCCTTTTACAATTTGTACACAGTCAGGTCACCTGACCCCCCAACCTCATACACAGCTTAGTAAACTGTATTGCTCCCCAAAGAATAATTTATCTTTTCAGAGTGCTAGACTTCACTCCAAAATGAGGTAACTGAGAGTGATCAACTGACTTCACATCAAAGCACTGCTCTTTGAGAAACAGAGTCAAGAATAGAGAATCTAGTCACAAAAGCAATTAGTTTACACTTTTTTCCACTTACCATTTGATTAAGTACCTGTCTACCTAGGGAACAAGATGTTTTGCACTGAGATTAACAATGCAAGCTTAAAATTTTAGTAGTATATTGTCTTTATTCTCTTACATGCTAACTAGTTTTTCACGATCTGTTTTTAGTAGTAGTCCTTTTTTAAAGTAGAAATAAAAAGTGAATAATAACATGTAGAGTTAAATTGCAAATCTTCGCTTAGGAAGACCAACATATCTAATGAAAAGACCACAAAGAGACATCATTGCAAATGGGTAAGTTAGGAGTTAGTGCACAAATGCTTTAAAAGTCAGGTATTAACCCACTTAGTGAAAACTGCATACTGTGTCGATTATATTTTATAAAATAAATACTCAATAAATCCTTAAGGTTTCATTTCATGTATTAGTCTTCGTTAACAAATTTTGTCAGAAAATAATTACGCATATACCTCCACTTTGTAGACGGGATATTTCTATAGCATTCACTCTCACTGAAGTGAAACATACTAAAATCCAATGTCTTTATGCTCATGCCTGCTTATAAAAGTTACTTCATGTGAAACAGCCAGGAGATCAATCACCAATAAAGTGTCTAATGACACCTACTTGTATGGATAACATGGGAACTTGGTAATAAAAGACATGATCATAGGTCTGGCATTCAAGTTGTAAAATAGCAAATAAAAATAACATATAATATAACTGAGAATTAAATTAAATGTAACAGATAAAGTGGTAAAAAAAAATATATATATATATATATTAGAATTGAAAGCGATCAGAGTCTAAAACTGTTATGAGCCTAAAGCAGTTATTTATAAGATGACCCTTGAAACTGGGTATAGAGAATGAAGCGGATTTGGAACACAGGAACAAAGGCAAAAATGGAGAAATGTGCATATGTTTAGGGGAAAATTACATTTTTTAAAAAATCCCCACTTAGAATGGAAGATGAGATCATGTTAGTGTAGCCTTAGAAGTAAGGGGGAATTCAGATTTAGTGCAGTGAAAGTTGGGAGCTTCAGAATGCTTCTGACAAAAAAAGTAAACACGGAGGAGGAAGCACTCACCTGACTCTTCAGCCAGGTAAGATAAAGTGGGTGAGAGGAAGGAGAACCTACAGCCAGAGTGACAGCTCTAGAACCTTCTTCTTTTGTTTCTTTTTTTCTTTGCATCTTTTGTTTTTTATGGGTTTTTTGGCCATGTCGTGCCATGTGGGATCCTTGCTCCCCGACAGGACTCCCAGTAGGAAGCACAGAGTCCTAACTACTGGACTGCCAGGAAATTCCCGAAAATCTTCCATTCGACCAAGTGAAAGCGAACATGAAAGTCGCTCAGTCATGTCTGATTTTGCAACTCCACGGACTATAGCCCGCCAGGCTCCTCTGTCCATGGAATTCTCCAGGCCAGAATACTGGAGTAGGTAGCCGTTCTCTTCTCCAGGGGATCTTCCCAACAACCCAGGAATTGAACCAGGGTCTCTTGCATTGCAGGTGGATTCAACCAAACCAGATCTCAGATTTTAGAAAGTTTCTCTTCATGTTCTCAGAAAAGGACAAGTGAGTCTAACAATTATTGGTGAAGAAAAAAAGTAGAAAAAGCAAGTAGGCTTTCAAATGAGTGATAAAACAGTGAGATTATGAAATGCTGGAAAGAAATCTCAGCTTTGGTATCAAGTCTTTCAAATGTTAACAGAGCAGAGACAAAGCTCGGGTTTTGTTCATCAAACTCACCTTGATGTTCATCCCTTCATATCTGGTTTTATGAGTCCCACATATGTGTCTTGATCTCATATACAATTTAAATTTCAAATAAATAAATAAATTTCCATATCATATAAATTCCCAATATTATGGATTTTCATTCTATCCATGCCTGATTCACTATCTATGCTTGATTCACTCTCAGACATACTTCAGACAAATCAGAAAAAAAGAATGTTTACTAAAAGAAGGAAAATATATGGCTAACTAAAGTAGAAAGGGATCAAACAATTCCATAAAATGGAAATGATCAACCTTTTTTAAAAACAACAGAGAATTTCAATCGACTGGTTTTCAAGTATTGAGTCACTTTGAATTACACAGAGCCTTGACCAATATTTATTGCTACATGTTTTAGAAGCAATTTCCATTTTGATGGGTTGCTTCAAAAGTGGTATTCTGAAGCAGTTAGGTAACATAAAAATATAGGATCAAGATTATGTCTGTCAGATGAAAAATACAGCATTTATGCAGCATTATATAATCTATTTGCTGGTTTATGAGCCCAAGGTCCCCACGGGAGTGTCACAAATGCACATAATATGCTACAGGGTTATATTATGCATTTCAGAATCCAAATGAGAAGGAAGTACTTTCTAAAATCACAAGTATAACTAGAATACTTGTATTTTGTACTTTGAAATAAGTTCAAAATTACAGATAATTTCAATTTGGCAGCTTAAGGTATCCTCAGTTTGGATGACCCAGACATTACAATACATGTACTTTTTCTCCAGTATGTTACTACCCTTCAATTGTTAAGATACATAGCACATAAATCAGATGACCAAATTGGGCCTATGAAAGAACCAATGATTCAATGTCAAGGAAGCCTACTGCAGTGTTCCCCAAGGATGAGGCCAGTATTTCTTAAACACTCCAGCTAACTGCCTTCAATAAAGAAAGAACACACGATACTTAATTTCAAAGATGACATCACAACAGGGATAACTGGTGTGGCTAACTCAGGAATGGACATAATTAGAACTCAAAACAAAACGTTATATCATGGACATAAATTTGAAAATAAAATAAAGGACTGAAATGACAGTATACATTTATGATGGAAAAATACCATGGAACAGCAATCCCTAGCAATAGAAACAAATGTCCAAAACAGCTGGCAAGTCTGAAAAGAATAAAAAAAAACTAATCCTGATTTGGAATGGAACCATTTTTAAAAAGGATAGCTAATCTCGATAATATATATAATAGACAAAATATAACAAAGCAATTCTGTAATTATTTGGTATGATTATGAATAACACTAGTTCTTTCTAGGGAGAAAACACACAAAAAAATTAAAAGTGAAGTAAAAGTTGAAGTCTGGTTCAAGAGTTCTGAATATATAAAATATTATTTTGTACATATTTAGTTGCTTTACATTCTAAAGAAGGAAGAACAAAAAGAATATAATTTGTGTTACAAAGATAGAATTATACCAAAAAATATAATCTTTTAAATTTTAAAGTTAATTGAAGTAGGTGACAAAAGTTAAAATTCTTTTTGAGTTCTTAATAGGCCTTACTCCAATCTATGATTTGGAAAACTGTAGACTCAGTCCAGACTAAGACTGAAGATTTCATCAGACAATGTTAGGAACTGACTTATAACTTCTGATATTTTCCAACATGCTTCTGGGGGAACTATCAACCCAAACTGGCTTTCAGGCTTTTTGCTTAGAGTCAGGACCACAGAACTCGAAAATAAACTTTTTCCCAAAGGAAATGCACCATTGACCAGAGACCACAGAATTAGGAATACTATGCACATTGTTTTTAGTATAACACCAAATTTATCATTCAAATTGATAGGATTTCCAGAAGCACAAACTGACAGTCCATGTACAAAATGCAGACTCTACAGTGTTTGTAAAAATCTAATAATTTTTTAAATTGATGAAATCTAAATAAAATGGAATATCTACTATATCAAGGAAAGAAAGGAAAAAAGATCTGGCAATGCTGTGCCTTTATTTTCCCAAGTCCACAATCTGCCAGTGCTCAGTGGTGACAAAGAAGGAATGAACTTGTTATTTGTCTTCCTCCATTCATTTCTCAGCAATCTAGTCCTAGGAAGCATCTAAGTTTGCTGTCCCTGGTTTATAAGTGGACCCTTTCTTAGTTTGCTACATGATGTGACCTGTTTTAAAAAGTGACTTTAATATGACCAGAATACAGTATAGCATGCTAGTTAATCCAGGAGTAACAACACCAGTAAGTCATGGACCAGCAGCAGCCTTTAATGAGTAGTTATACAATTGTTCAATCTCGTCAGATTTCCTTTGGGTAACAAATATTTCATTGTACCTACACTAAAATCGGTTAGTGACAATCAACTCTCCTTTCCTTTCTAAATATTGAAGAAAAAATTCTAAGCCCTTTTAGGAAGAATTAAAAACAAACAAAAACAGAGTGGGAGTTGTGGAATAAGGAAAGAAGAAAATATGTGCTACAACCAAGAGGTGAGGAATTTTCAATTACAATAAAGAACACAATGTTCTGTACAAGGAAAAGATAAATCAAAGTCTTTTAATTTGTTCCCAAGGATTCTCTCCATGAAGTAAGTAAAGACCCAGAAGTGAGCTCTTGTTTAAAAATTTTCAACATTTACTCAAATTCATCCTAAGCATTTGGTTTGTTATACTATAGGGAAGACTATCTTAACATTACTGTCTTAACAAATAAGGCTATGTTTCACAAAAATAAAATGCTCTGTTTTGCATCATTGCAGAAAACAATGAAAAATAAAAGTTTGATTTAAAAATATACAACTTGAATTTTTTGGCATGCAGTTCTACCAGGCTTAAAAAAGAAGGATTTCATATTGTCAGTTAATTGTTCAGATAAGAGATTATCACAGGAGAATTGACTCCATAAGGAGCAAAGGCAGGTATAGGGCTGATCTTTCTAGACACATCCAAGACATTAATTAGAAGTACCAGTAGGAGATGTTGGCAAAATTATTTATAACTGTGCTCTTAAGTGCGGTGTTAGAAACAAGTCAACAATGTACAGCAGTGCGATATCAAATGTATTTTCTTCCAAAGAGCTAGAAGCACTTTATATGCTTAAATGTAATCTATGTTTATGCATGGCAAGGAGACTAATAAAGCCTCTTCAGCGAAATAAAATAGCCCAAAAGCAAAGCAATGAAAGAATTAGGAAACGAAGTTTAAAAAATAGTCAATCTACTAGACATTTCTTTCTACTGAAGATTATCATTCTGAAAGGGGTGTGAAAGTCTATTCCTGAAAGGTAATAGAGGAGACAGACTTCAATTAATATGGTGTCCTCTGACATCTAGTCCGTAGAAATAAAAGGAGAGAGCATTAACTCCTAACAGTGGACATGTTAAGGAGAAAAGGAGAAAGAAAAAAAAAAAAAAAAGAAGAACAAATTCTAAATAGCTATGTGGAACAAGGTGACCCAGCTGAGTTTAACAGAGAACCAAAATGTAATCAAATGAAACCTCTGACCTTTGTACCAAAGAGAGTGAGGGAAACAAGAAGGTAAACACAATTTAAGAATCTGTGAAGAAAAGTAAAAGAAGTCACATCTGTGTGCAACATCCCCCTGAACATGTACGCAACAGCCAGTCCCTGAAAGAACTCCAGGTCTCAGAGGAGGCAGCCAAGCCCCTCAGTACTTCCTTTAACCACAGCTTCAGTTTCTTCCATGATCAATTTTCACCTAAGGAAACCGAAGGCAACTCAAATCAACAGGGCAAAGTAAACCAGAGCTCTGTAAGCCAGCCACCACCCACCTGAAACCACACCTCCAATTTCCAAGTGAAAGCAAATCCCACTGACTGTCTCAGATCCAAGCAGCTTCCACAGTTGCTATAGGTCCTTTATCTAATCAAGACCCTTTATCTAATCGTATGTGTGTGTGTGTCTGTCTGTTTGGGTCTGTATGTTCAGTGAAATGATAGTGGCCAAAAAGATCAGAAGAGAAGGAGGAGTTGACTCCTGAGGAAGAAGCACCAACGGCAAGAGAAATGAAAACACGGCAAAGAAGGCCAGAGTGTGTCCTATTTTCTCACTCTTTCTCCAGCATTAGCACGGTACTTAGCACATAGTAGGTGCTCAGTAAAAAGACTGGTGAATCAATCAACAAAATAGCCTTTCTGTTGAACCATGTGCCCTTTAGCAGGGAAGAAGTTTGCTTGCTCATGATGATTACAATCTAAAGCAACCAAAATCAGAGGGATTATGACAATAAAGAAACCCTACAGATAGAAAACATAAATAGGAAATAACCATTCAAGTAAAAAAAAAAAAAAAAAGAATTGAAAAAGAACACATACGCGCTAGGAAATTCTATTAAAAGGAAAACATTATTGGGAGGCCCAATATTGCCAGTAAAGTACTTTTCTTTTTTAAACAGTAAATTAAATTTCATATTAAAATATACTGAAGTGATAAGAAATAAAGATGTTAGATGATATCTGAACTGCTGCTGCTGCTGCTGCTAAGTCACTTCAGTCGTCTCCGACTGTGTGCGACCCCATAGACGGCAGCCCACCAGGCTCCCCCGTCCCCGGGATTCTCCAGGCAAGAACACTGGAGTGGGTTGCCATTTCCTTCTCCAATGCATGAAAGTGAAAAGTGAAAGTGAAGTCACTCAGTCACGTCCGACTCTTCATGACCCCATGGACTGCAGCCTACCAGGCTCCTCCATCCATGGGGTTTTCCAGGCAAGAGTACTGGAGTGGGGTGCCATTGCCTTCTCCAGATATCTGAACTACCATGATCTAAATATCCTTGAAAGTGAAAGTTGCTCAGTCATGTTTGACTCTTTGCAACCCCATGGACTATACAGTCCGTGGAATTCTCCAGGCCAGAATACTGGAGTGGGTAGCCTTTCCCTTCTCCAGGGGATCTTCCCAACCCAGGCACATTAGTCCATAATTACTTTCCTTAAGCCTTTTGGAACTTTTGAAATCATACACGTAAGACAGCACCTGTCTTCTTGGCCTTCCTTATAAAATCTTTATAAGCCAATGATGCTTTCTCTTTAGCTTATCCAAAGGAAGAGCTGTAGAGTCCAGATCTCTGTCATCATCTCAAAGCAATGATGCCTAAACAGGGCTATATGTTTTATTTCTGCCAATATTCTATATGCCCAGGGTTTTTCTTCTTCTTCTTCTTCTTGATATTGGAAGGAAATACATCATTTCCAAGCAAACACCATGCTCATGAGAGACAATATCCATTAAACAGTTAGCCCATTAACTTAGGATAACATTTTTTGTTAATTACTTGGGAGAGTAAATGCTTAGATAAATGTTTTTCATAGTATGCTACATGACATGCTAGATTACATAGTTAAATCAGTTTGAGAACTGTTGTATATTATAACCCTCTCTTTAATATTCTTACTATGTACTAGCATTCTAGAGGCTCTGACAGGTCTTAATATAAGGAAATCTGTTTACTTGTAACCCAAACTTTAATCTATGGAGCCCTCTCTTTCATACGATGAGGGGGGTGCATGTAACTGGTTTAGCCTCTCATAATATTTTGATAAAATGCAGAACCATAATTAGATGGAAACTTAGGAGCTTCACTTCAATCCCTCACTTTAGATTTGAAGAAATTAAGGTCCAGAAAAGTAAAACTATTTGGCCAAGATGACATAGCCCATTTCACAGGCTAGCCCGTTTTCTTGGGCACCAGACTGTATCTTCCCACCTCCTTTAGGATCTCATGCTTTTACTTAGCCCTTTCTCCTTCATGCTTTTCTCCCCTTCCCGTCTGACATTCACCACCAATTTTAAGAATGACCTAGTGCTATCTTTCATCTCTAACTCTCACCTCAGCCACTCTTTCCCTTTACCACCAAATTCCTTAAAAAGGTGTCTATATTTAACATCTCACCTTCCTCAACTTTCATCCATTCCTTAATCATTAAAATCTGGTTTCATTCTCCACTACTCTCCTAAAAGTTATAACCCACTACTTAACCCACAGGCCACAATGCTCCAGCCACAAGGAACTTTTTGTGCCATTGTTTCTTGAATACCTAGAGCCTTCCTATACTGGACCCGTGTCTTCTATGTCTTCTGCATTGGCAGGTGGATTATTTACCACCTGGGAAGCCCCCCTACATCCCAAGATCATGTAAAATGTGCTTCTTTCTCCCCTCCAGCTACCTTCTCTGACTGTCAATGCCCTCAGCAATCTTACCCCAGCTCAAAATTCACCTTTTCTGAGAAAGTAATCCTTGATTCTTCCTGCCTGTCACACGATCTTCAAAATATATGCAAAATATCATATATACATGCATAACTTATGTGACCATAAGATCTGTTGCTCAACTGGGGCACACTTGAGAAAGACAGATTATTAAGAATCATGACAGGATAACAGACATAAACTGTTACTATACTATGCAAACCAGGAAGGATGGTCTCCATAATGATGGCATTTAATACTCACACTGTAATCCACTTGTTCATATATCTGCTCTGTATCCAAGAGATGACAAGTTCCTCAAGGACAGAGACCTTTTCCCACCCAGCACAATGCTTAGCACATTTAGATTCTTAATAACATAAGAAGCCAAAGGGAGATATTTTTAAAAAAAAGAAACAAACAGTCCTCTAAAATGAAGATAGTTAATGACAATAAGAGTTTCCTAAGCAGGAACAATTTCTTAGTAAGAACAGAGGTTAGGTAGTATGCCATAATCTTACATTTCAACAAAATTTGCATGAAATTTGGTGAGGCATTTCTGAACCTCAGGGTATTTCCTGATTACCCTTTGAAATAGATGAGAAAACAAGTAAATGGCTCACAGCTTAGCTCCCATTTTCTATCCTTTCCCCAATATGGCAATCACTTACTGATCATTGAAAGAAAAGAAAGTGAAGTCGCTTAGTCGTGTCCGACTCTTTGCAACCCCATGGACTGTAGCCTATCAGGCTCCACCATCCATGGGATTTTCCAGGCAAGAATACTGGAGTGGGTTGCCATTTCCTTCTCCAGGAACTGATCACTGAAGGTCCACCTTTAATGTCAATTTCTGATGAGATATTGCTCAAAGTACCCAAGGAGTGAACTGCCTCCTCCTCCATACTCCCAGGGCATACTGTTGAGATTCAGTAATTTACTGAGTACCTACCAAGTGCCAGAAAGAATGCCAGGAGTGTTTAAACACACTGTGCCATTTAATTCATCTAACTCTGTGAAAAACTGTTATTACTGTATTTTAGAGATAAAGAACTAGATATAGAAGATAGAGGAAATTCCTCAAGATGCAAGGGAAACCATGGAACCTATATCCAACCTTAGGGCTCCTGCTTAAGCCCTGTGTGTCTCCAGTACGGTGCTAAGTACATTTGTGTCATGATCAGTTACATGTCTGTTTCCTCCACAAACCAGCCCAGGACCTCTGAGCAGGGAAACTACTCCCCAGTGACCTCTAGCACAGATCTCAGGACCCAGCAGCTGCTCACAAGTGGCCGGGAAGAAGGAGTACCTGGATAGAAACTGTCTGATCACTGAGAGACTAAAAGGAGCATTATACAAGTCAGTGAAGTTTGTAACTGACAAGAACGTAGCTTTTATTGTTGAATGAATTCCAGACAATATATAGTAACAGTTTAAATTCACTCAACTTAGAATCAGCAAAGGGCGATTTATCTAAACAGCCTATGAGGCTTAACCTGTGAGACTCAAGTGTAAAACTATTTAAGACCTCACTGGTTTGTCTGTTAATAACTAATGCCCATATTGCTGGAGCCAGGCCTCCTAAATCCCTTTGTCTCACCCTATGAGATGTGCTTTTTGAGTAACAGACTAGATTTCACAAAGTACAGAGGAAAACAGACCCATTACTTTATAATCCCTTCTTTCTAATTACCCCCAACCATCGCTGGAAGAAGCACAAGCTGGAATCAAGATTGCTGGGAGAAATATCAATAACCTCAGATATGCAGATGACACCACCCTTATGGCAGAGAGTGAAGAGGAACTAAAAAGCCTCTTGATGAAAGTGAAAGAGGAGAGTGAAAAAGTTGGCTTAAAGCTCAACATTCAGAAAACTAAGATCATGGCATCTGGTCCCATCACCTCATGGGAAATAGATGGGGAGACAGTGGAAACAGTGTCAGACTTTATTTTTTTGGGCTCCAAAATCACTGCGGATGGTGACTGCAGCCATGAAATTAAAAGAAGCTTACTCCTTGGAAGGAAAGTTATGACCAACCTAGATAGCATATTAAAAAGCAGAGACATTACTTTGCCAACAAAGGTCTGTCTAGTCAAGGCTATGGTTTTTCCAGTGGTCATGTATGGATGTGAGAGTTGGACTGTGAAGAAAGCTGAGTGCCAAAAAATTGATGCTTTGGAACTGTGGTGTTGGAGAAGACTCTTGAGAGTCCCTTGGACTGCAAGGAGATCCCACCAGTCCATCCTAAAGCAGATCAGTCCTGGCTGTTCATTGGAAGGACTGATGCTGAAGCTGAAACTCCAATACTTTGGCCACCTCATGCAAAGAGTTGACTCATTGGAAAAGACCTTGATGCTGGGAGGGATTGGAGGCAGGAGGAGAAGGGGATGATAGAAGATGAGATGGCTAGATGGCATCACCGACTCGATGGGCATGGGTTTGGTAGACTCCGGGAGTTGGTAATGGACAGGGAGGCCTGGCGTGCTACGATTCATGGGGTCACAAAGAGTTGGACACAACTGAGCGGGTGAACTGAACTGAACTGATCCTTTTTGTAAGAGCTTCCCAGATGGTGCCAGTGGTAAAGAATCTGCCTGCCAATGCAGGAGATGCAAGAGATGTGAGTTTGATCCTTGGGTCGGGAAGATCCTCTGGAGTAGGAAATGGCAATCCACTCCTGTATTCTTGCCTGGAAAATTCCATGGACAGAGGAACCTAGCGGGTTCCATAGGGTCGATAAGAGCTGGACACAACTGAGCACACACACACACTTTACATCCTTTTATCTAGGTTCTGTTCATGGCAGACTGATTCTATCTTTGTATATGTTTGTATATCTCAAAAATATTAGGATTGCTGGTAATGGGCCAGCCTCCTTCCTCCCCCACCACTACAAACATAATTCTCATACATGAAGAATCTCCTGGCACTGGGTGGCCTTCCCACCCAAAGTCAAGCCACAGTGGCCCTCTCAGAGGGAAGTCAAGATGTTTGGATTTTCAGTTCAGTTCAGTTCAGTCGCTCAGTCATGTCCAGCTCTTTGTGACCCCATGAATTGTAGCACTCCAGGCCTCCCTGTCCATCACCAACTCCCGGAGTTTACTCAAACTCATGTCCATCGAGTCAGTGATGCCATCCAGCCATCTCATCTTCTGTGGTCCCCTTCTCCTCCTGCCCCCAATCCCTCCCAGCATCAGGGTCTTTTCCAATGAGTCAACTCCACATGAGGTAAAAAAACAAAGTATTAAACAGGGAAGAAAGAGAGCATGTTGATCTCTTAAAACACAAGCAGACAAACCCTCCTCTTGAGCACTCACCCCTCCTGCTCCCAATCATCTTCCAGTCTGGGTTAGCAGAGGGAGGGGACAAGGGAAGGGTACTAAGATGGAAGCACTAGAACACAGGCTTTGAAATCTCAAGGAACTGAGTGTGGAGCACGGTTCCCACACACTAGTCATGGGATCTTGGTCAAGACACTTTCCCCAAGCCTTGGTGTTCCCACATGCAAAATGTAACTGACAACAATAGCTGAACCTCACAGAGTTGAGGTAAATTTTACATGTGTGTGTTAGTCGTTCAGTTGTGTCTAACCCTTTGCTACCCCATGGAATGTAGCCTGCCAGGCTCCTCTGTCCATGGAATTCTCCAGACAAGAACACTGGAGTGGGCTGCCATTCCCTTCTCCAGGGGATCTTCCTGGCCCAGGGATTGAACCCAGGTCTCCTGCATCAGCAGGCAGATTCTTTACCATTTGAATCAGTGTACATAGACTAGCATAAGTAAAGCATTTAAAATTGTGTTGAGCAAATCATATATACTTAGTATCATTATTACCATAATTACTAGTATTTTCCTTATCTCTTCCCCCCCACCCCATTCTATCTTTTTGTTGCTCCACTTCCCTCCCATCTTCTTTAGAAGAGATAAAGAATGAGGGAGGTGAATGAAAAAGAGCACTCCCTTCCTGCTCATTGTGTAAAGCTCTGTCATATGTCTGAGAGAGCATAAGCTTTGGAATGAGAAAGACATGCTTTTGAATCCTGCCTCACCCCTTACTAGCTGTGAAACTGTAAGCAGCTTATTTAACCTCCTGGAGGCTCATTTTCAAGTTCTATAAAAGGAATCTGTTCATTCCCCCAACATATAGGGGTTTTGGTTAGGATTAATGTTATTCTTGCCCTCTCTCCGTCTTCCCTGGGAGGTCCCCTAACAGCTCATCCCAAACCTTTTCAATAAATTATTGAGAGAGAATGGGATTGCGAGAGGATGGTAAACTAGGGAATGAAGAAATATATACAGGCGTGGACAGCCTATTCTCATTACCTACCCCCCATCCCCATTTCTCAGCATCCCCCTCGTTGGCGCTGCTCCCACTCCCCGGACTCTACTTTCAGAATCCCTGCCCTGGGATAGGGAGGTCTGGATGCTGAGACAATGCAGGTCTTATTTCCAGGGCTCCCCCACCAAGGACAGAGGCAGCAAGAGTCCCCCCTCCTGTTACCAGAGCCACAGAGCAGAAGAAGGCCACATTCCCTGCTTGCTAATTTGAAATTCTGAATACACGTAATTCATGAGAGATGGTCAAGTCTCTTCGTACCATAACACAGGTAAACAAACAGACAGAACCCTTATTACAGACGGGACGGGAACCCCAGGCATAAGGAGAACACTGAGATCCTGCAGCCTACCTTTCAATCATTTGCAAACAAACTTTTGGAACAAGCTGAATGTTCACGTAAGTCTGCCAGTACTGTGTGGTGAAAATAATGTTCGATTAAGTTCCTGTCATTTAGAAGGATGCTCTTAAAGAAGAGGCTTGCACATGAAGTTTTCTTGATTTATCAGGGCAGAAGCAAAACACACAGAAGGAATTTTGGTTCGTTTTTGTCTCTGTAGTGGAGGCAGCCTGATGTTGGCAAAGTAATGGAGAGTTTCCCTGCGGCCCTAGGGAGAAGGCACTCCAGAGGTCAGGCCTCCATTCCCGGCCCCTAGGAGGAATGTACCTAAACTTGCCACAAAGAGCCCTTCAGGAATAAATGAATTAAAGTACCCTCTACAGACTTTAACAATAGTTATGCATCAGGAAATTGCTAAATGAAAGACCTTTGTGAACACAAATTTCACAAAGCACAAACCAAGAAAGAAGGAAAAAGAAGTCTGTTGTTAGGACAGGACAAAGCAGATACGAAATGATTTTGTCAGGTATTTTCAGTTTTAGAAGATTAAAATGAACTTTAAAAAACCAGAATAGCTTTTTAAAACCATTTTTAAAATGTCATTTTATACTGATTTTTCTGGGGGGGTGGGGTGGGAAGGGGATATGCCAACCATGTCATTCAGAACCACACAGGTATCTAATACACCTTTAGAATTCTATGATATAAACCTCAAAAATTATCAAGCAAACAAAATAATACAATTTTAAATTAGGTCTTCTCAAATGTAGAATATTCTGAGTATATTGAAGTCATTATGTGTTCAAACAAATGTAGTTTCTGATACTGTTTCACATATGTTTTACATTTGGAACATTTTAAGAAAAAAAAAAAAGAAGCAAAAACAATCAGCAAAATTTCATTATTACTTTCTAACAGTACATTTTCCCTAAGAATGGGGATTTAAGAAAATCCTATTCAGGGAGGAAATTAAGATTCAATTAAAGTTCTTATATTAGTTTAAGAAAGGAACCTTAGCAGTCTGTGGAGCACTCATCGAACATCTAGTGGCAAACAACTCTACATAAACATTTTTAGTAAATCAGATAATATTACTACACTATATTCGAACTGTATGAAAAAAATTTTATAAAATGAATGAACCATTTGCAAAAAGAAACCAAGCTCTGTCATCCACTTAAAAGTTGGTTTATGTATAATGAATTTTCAACTGTGGAGGGTGAGTTCCTCTCTTAGGAACATGCTATTTTTAGGTATTACCTTTGACTGTATGGAATGAAAGGGGGGAAAAAAGAGAGAAAATAGGGGTTGTAGAAGGAAAACAACAGGCACTGAGTTCAATGTGGGTTTTATATGGGCTGTAACATCAGACCACAGGGGTTTGAAATTGATTCCAAAATATAGGGATGCAATCATTCCTTACATTCTCATTTTCAAAAAGACATTCACCTAATAAGCTGCTGGTATTGTTTTTAATTGTAAAGTTGGGGGAACCCTTTTTGTTCTTTTCAAAGCAAAATACATTAAGGAAATAACTCCAACAAACGGATATCAGAGAGGCAGTCTTTCCTATCTAACTGACAAAACAGGGAGGCTGTTTGAATCACTGGGAAAACTGTTAAAGGTGTTGATTTGGAAGTACGTGAATAATGAGGTCTCGAGCAGTTTCACTTGAAGAAGAGAAAGGAGAAGGGGACGCAGGGGCAGAACTCTGAAGTACAGTTTAATAGGATAACAAGAAGCAGAGTTGGCGGCAGAGAGGCTACGGCGAGAACTCAGAGGAGTCTGGAAAGCTCTAGTTTTAGAACACATCAGCCTGGATGAGAGAAGATGAAATCCAGAATTCAGAGACAAGGTTGCAGCAATGTCATAAATAGGCTATACTGTGGGAGTGGTGACTAGCAGATTTATAGAGAACGCGGACGGGAAGAGTTCAGCCAAGGTTACAAGCAATGGAGGCAATTGCAAGAGGGAAATGGAACAGCATGGTGTGTGACGACATTCTGTTTGAGGATAAGAAATGCTTCCTGGTCTGGGATGGCATTTTCTAAAAGCCGAGAAGTAGAATATCTAAAATTGCTGATAGCTGTTTTGGAGATAGCTTCTTCTCACAGAAGTATGGCCCAAAACCACACACAGTTATGATCATCAATTAACATAATCTCTAATACAGTACCCTGAATTTTTTAGGTATGCAATATATGTGTGTGTGTGTGTGTGTATACAGCATATATATATATATATATATAGCATAACTAATTCATATTTGTGAAGCACCCTCTAGATACACAACACTTCACTGGGTGTTTTCTTTAGACAGTTTCTTAACACTTTCTTATAGTATAGTTACTATGAGAATATATATCTATATATAGACATATATGTATTTAAGAAACATTTTTTACATTTCTCATCTCTCCAATAAGTTGCATCTTTGTGTGAATATTAAAAAAGATCTCTATTGACAGTATCTCAGGGCTAAAATCTTCTTTCGGCTACTTAATCAGATGACCCAGAGCAAGTCCCCTAACCTTGGTTTTGTCTTCTATAAAATGTGAACTACAGCATTTACACTGCCTACTTCTTAAAATTGTGAGGAGCAAGGAAGGTAATGGACACAAAAGTATTTTATAAATTGTGACCAACTCTAGGCTTCCCAGGTGGCTAAGTGGTAAAGAATCTGCCTGCCAATGCGGGAGACACAGGAGATGAGGGTTTGATCCCTGAGTCAGGAAGAACCCCTGGAGGAGGAAATGACACCCCACTTCTGGAAAATCCCATGGACAGAGGATCCTGGTGGGCCACAGTCCATGGGGTCACAAAAAGTTGGACACGACTCAGTGATTGAGCACACACACATGAACCCAAGATTAAGATGGTATTATCAGCTTTAACCAGGTGGCTCAGATGGTAAGGAATCTGCCTACATTGCAGGAGACCTGAATTTGATCCCTGGGTCGAAGATCACCTGGAGCAGGGAATGGCTACTCACTCCAGTATTCTTGCCTGGAGAATTCCATGGACAGAGTAGCCTGGCGGGCTATAGGCCCTGTCATCGCAAAGAGTTGGGCACGACAGAGCAACTAACATTTTCACTTTTTCACAGTAACTCAATAAAAAAGTGCTGATTCAAAGCATAATCTAGGGATTTCCCTGGCGGTCCAGTGGTTAAGACTTCCACAATCCCAATGCAGTGGGCACAGGTTCAATCTCTGGTCGGGGAACTAAGAACTAGGATTCTGCATACTGCATGGTGTGGCAAAAAAAACCAAAGCATATTCTAGACACAAGAACTCATGTACACAAAACAACTACCAAAGATGAATGCCTATCCAACTAGAAGCTACAAGTGTGAAAATACCAACAAATCAGGAGCACTGGCTGCTGATCCCCTGGAAACCAAAGTGCTACAAGAGGATCTATTCTGTCGGTATAAGAAGCCCTGCCGATAGGCTACCAAGCAGACTGAGAACAGGCAAGTGGGAGGCCCCTTTAAAGCCATAACACTGAGGAAGTGAAGGCAACTACAGGAAGGTTCCTTTACTGAAGCTGTGCAGTTCCCACAAGAATTGCTCAACATGAATCAAAATTTCCCTGCCTTAATTAATTTTATTAATGTCAACAATTTAAGACTGTTCTGGTCTTTTTTTTTTTCTTTCCCTGCATGACTTCTTTAATATGAAATGAAGTGAAGTGAAAGTTGCTCAGTTGTGTCTGACTCTTTGCGACCCCATAGACTATACAGTCCATGGAATTCTCCAGGCCAGAATACTGGAGTGGGTAGCCGTTCCCTTCTCCAGGGGATCTTCCCAACCCAGGGATCGAACCCAGGTCTCCTGAATTGCAGGCAGATTCTTTACCAGCTGAGCTACCAGGGAAGCCCTCTTTAATATGAGTTCCATACAATTCAGTATTTAATCAGAGTTTAGCACCTTCAGGTGTAAGCACAGTTTATCAATAGAAGCATACAGTTCATAAACTGTTGGGACTGACTGATTAAAATTTTATTTTATATGTTTTAAATTTTGATTCAAAGTTTATAAACTCACCCCCAATCCCTGTAACATTTAACATCAGTGTCAGGAATACAGAGAGTAGTACTTATTAATATTTCTAAAAAGAGAATCCTGTCCTCTCAAGCATGAATATCTATGAAAACAAATTCTAATCAAAATGAAGATTCAAATACCCATTCTCAGTTATCATATATGGCATCAGAAGAGGCCATGGATCTCCACCATGCAGCTTAATGATCCTTAAGTTTAAGTGATCCTCAACAGCACTGGCCCCTTCCAACACCTGTACCTAGTTTTTTATTTTTAGCTTGTACTATTATCTTTAAAACAGAGCCCCATGTGTGTAAGCCTCAGGACCTTCTAAACTAGGATATGCCCCTGGTAATCAATATACCAAAGAGGTAAATTTCCAAAGCACCACGTAACTATTATCAGGGTCATATTTTAGATCACAACCATTTATAACATTGTGACTGTCTGCAGGTTTCTCCTAGGCCCTTGCCTGTGACGCTACCATTCCTGACGTTTCCATTTCTCAAAAAAAGTTTATGGTCATAGCTCCAAAGCAAAAGCTACCCTGAAAGAAAAAAGAGAGAAGAAAAGGAGCACAAGAAAAAAGTCTGCTATAGTGTACTTGTCAGAAACAAAGCAATTATGAACATCATATGATTAAAAAGAAAAGACAAGTCATTTAAATAATGAACTCTAATTTGACTATTTAGCAACCCACTGTTTAGCAATTTGCTATTTTTATTACATTTTAAATCAATCCATCTACCACAGAAATTCTCTCAACCCCATATAGTACTATTTCACTGCTGTAAACCCATATTTCATGGCAAGACAATATCTTTGTATAATAAAATGGCAATAAAAAGAGTACCAATTATCCCAGTATTTTCTCAAAATAGGTAGACTTTCTTTCATGCCTTAATTTTATGTTTTCCTTTGCCCCATACTAAAAGCTCGGCATAATTATCCCTGAACAGGTTGAATAAGGTCTCTACAAAATCTGCTCAGGGTGATTATTTAGCTTTTTTTTTTTTTGTATTTGCAGAATTTAGCTGAGACTGTTACAAGCGGTTTATCAAAATAAATGCATGATTGGCTTTAGCAGTTTTTCGTAATTGAAAAAATAAAGAAAAAAGAGTTTTCTAATAAATGGAGGGAGAGAGAGGTTAAATACTTTAATTACTAACTTGCAAAAAGATTTCCATTTGAATATGGAAACAATGTAAAGGGGTCCCTAATTTTTATGGGGCTGGAATCACTCCAGAGGATTTAATGATATTGCTGGGCAACTGAAACTCTGCAAGGGAATAATGTGATTTCTAAGCATACTTCCTTAAAATTTAATAGTGCTAGGGAATATTTAAAATGGGTTATTTTAAAGGGAAAGTTGAATATGCAAATTTGTGGGAGGAGAGAATTAAGGAAACTGATTTTTTTTTTAATGATATTTTTATGGTACTTTTCACTTTCTGTCTTAAAACGAAAACTAGTTACTTTTGAGTCAACAACACACATGTGAATGAGAGCTATAGAAGGATTTTCTGATCAAGGACTGCTAGATATTAACTGAAGAGCTGAGGTAAATATGTCTTCCCCTTTTAAAGCACACTTGACATTTCTGATCTTTGAACTCTGGTTTTCACTATTTGTAGGGCTCCTTAGTAAGGTCTTAAGAACTAAAGGTCTTCTTGAGCTCAAATGACCCCCATTGCTTCCTGACCCTAGTCATATTTGGGCAATGAATTGTGGAAAAGCCATATTTACTAGATTTCAAGGATTCAGCCACTTCAAGCTATACATTGTACCCCCAAACTGAAGATCTCATAAACAAAGGAATCTCCAACCTTCTAAATATCAGTTAATTCCATCTAATCAGATCTATTATCAGCTCTAATCCTAACACGTAGATTACCAGCATCACAAAGCAGTCATTACTAATTAGCCCTCCTTCCTATTACCACTAGCACAGAAAAGCCTACCCACATTACTATATTAAAAGAGAGTCTATTCTGAATTGCTGTTTTGTTTGGAAAGGAAGAGGGGAAAAAAAAATCTGTGTTCCTTTCCAGCTGGCAGTTTTCCTAAATTAGATTAACTTTTAATTTAAATTAAAAAATTTAAAAGCCTTACACAAAGAGACAGTAATTGCCCATTTGAAACATCCAAAAAAAGGTGATTGAAGGGTACAGTAATATGCTTACATGAATAATAAATAATACTTAGCATTTAGATAGAGCTTTCCCCTCATCAAATCACTTCTTTATAAGCATTAACTAATTCACACATTATCCTAGTAAGAAAAGTAAAATGATAAAATGCTTCTCTACCTCAAAGTTGGGTAAACTGAGGCACAAAAGAGGGAATTCTGTCATGAGGATGACACCACTGCTTCCGAACGTGGACTGTATTGGCAGGCATTTCCTTGTGGGACCTGTATGTTAGCCGTTAAGCTAAACCTGAAATTAATTTCTGCCCCAGTCACTGTGTGGGCTTTGATGATGCTGCATAGGGCAATTCTGATTCCCATCTTTACCAATGGCTATGAGGATTCGGACAAGATACCTAAAATCTTTTTGCCTTAATTATCTTATCTGTGAAATGGGAAAAAACTATTCACATACTATACACACACACACACATATACAAGATGCCCAGTAAATGCTCAACAAATGGCAGTCATTATTCACCATTAGAAGGAGTTCATAAGAAAACTACTGACAGTAAGCTAATGGAATATTTCAAGTACTCTGACCGGAAATGGACCCATAACCCTAACTAGGTGTTCAAATGGAATAAAATATTCCAAAGCTCTTGGAAAAAATATTAATGGTACAACTTCCAGGGTAATGCTTAATAGTTCACATTATAAGCAATTAAAGTACTCCCAGTGAGTACATGTTCATCTCAAATTACTGGTTTCCACCCTTTTTAACAGTTAAAAAAAAAAAAAACTCATAGATTCAAGATATTGATTTTACTTTTAGCATCCACTGATGGAGAAAATAATGACTAAGAACTGCCCTGAATTCTGTGACACCACTGTGACATTTCTAAACAGATTTATGTTTTTATTCTAATCACAAGAGGTATCACATACATGCATATATATATGTATATATAAGCCCTGTAGAACACCCATGTGACAAATGTATACTGGTGCACATGTGAATTTGTGCAAGAAGTCCAAGATTCCTCAGAGGTCTGCAGCCCACAGTAGAGGAACCCTCTCCTGGAGGCTAAGAAATAACATACGGGTCAACACTCTGTTGCACAGCTGATATCCAGCAGAAAAATCAAGCACAAACGGCTTCCACGTACTTAAAATTCTTCAAATGGAATTTCGTAAAATGAAACTTAGGTTCTCACAGTGTTTTCAAGCCGGAAGAGTATTTAGAAATCTTCCAATGTGAATTATCCATTTTAAGAAGAATAACACTGAGATCCAGAGAAGCGATGTTTTTACCTCCTGAGCTAACAGATAATAGCAGAACCCAGTTCTTAAAGTTTTAATTATGGCCCACGATGTGTGTTTGTATGTATGTGTGTGTGTGTGCACACACATGCCCAGTCACGTCCAACTCTTTGTAGCCCCATGGGCTGTAGCCCACCAGGCTCCTTTGTCCAAGGGATTCTTCAGGCAAGAATACTAGAGTGGGCTGGCATTTTCTTCTCCAGGGAATCTTCCTGATCCAGGGATTGAACCCACACCTCCTGTGTCTCCTTCATTGGCAAGCAGATTCTTTACCACTGTGCCACCGGGAAGTCCTATATAGACAATATGGGGCACTTGTGAAAAACAAAACACTGTATAATAAACTTTGGTCTGGGGTTTTGTTGTTTTCTCTTTTTACTAATCCTAACAGATAAGATGCGATTGCTCCTCACAACTTTCAAGCAGCACTCAAAATCTTGTACTGTAACGGTTCTCTTTTTCTCTTCTTTATCTCCTCCACATTAATACAGTGACAAATGCTATGTACATGTTTGGTTTTTAACCTAACTGGTTTAACATAAAATCCAGTTAAGATATGCCAACCCACTACAAAGAAAATAAAAACTTTAAATCTATTTTCAGCATACTTATAAATGTGTGTGTTTTTAAGCTGCTGGAATTTTAACTATATTTTCATTTCTCCTCATCTGGAGAATTTACATGCTTGCAAGAAAATCTTGTTGAAACCTTATTTTGGTCTTCATGGAACATAATCTCAACATCTCAGACAGCCTGAAGCATGCTGAATTACATTTGCAGCTTCCTCTGGGGTTCTGTGAAGCTCTATTAGTACTGTATATTACGCATAAGTTACTTTTAATGCTCTTCCAAGGCTTGTTAAATGCTACACAAACTTTACATTTCATGGCTCTAATGTTTAACTTATCTATCAGTAAACTTGAACCCACAATTCATCTAGTTGTCCATGTTGGTAATTTCTACTCATTATTATTTGTAAATGAGTGTTTTTTAAAGAGCTAGATTTTGATTAAGAGCAGCTACTGATCATGTACATGAAAAGAAATGCTTGAACCTTTGCCCCAAACATTCAACAAGGTAAACCCAAAGATGTAAAAGGTGGCGGCTTAATAGTTTTATTTAAACTGCGACACTATTAAAAGGCACAAAGAATCCATTCAAAGATTGTCTATTAAATGTGACTATTGCACTTACTGGGCAATTTAAGTACCATCTAGTAAAATAAACCTAAACAAGATGATTCTAGCAGGTGAAAATGTTTATATTTATTTTAGCCTAAGTCTATGCTCATTTTTCTTTTTGTAAAGTGAATCTAAAATACACTATTTAAAAATTCAGAGTACTACTCTCTACATATCTTCCCAACACACTTCATTTAGATTACATATGTTTTTGATTCAAAAGAATTCTGTCCTAAGTTTCCATGCAACCTAAGAAGCATGGTCTTTGAAGAAAAGCAACATTGAAATATTAGCTATTGTGTATCACTGAGGAAATCTTTGTGGCTGAAAATCTGAGAAAATTTCATTTCCAAACATGTTTTTATTAAACTTTTTCCTAGAACACTAATTCCATTTTAAGCAAACAAAAAATGTATGTACATAGCAAATACGCCCAAAGGTATAAACAAACTAATGAAAACTTTCCTATTCCGGAATGTCACAGCAATGGTAGCATCATACCAGTTGCATTTGTAAGGAGAACTCTTAATGCTTCTTTCCTGTCTTCATTGGCTAATATCAATTCAATCATGCAATTATTATACAACTGCTCTTACTTTCTATTTAGGAATAAAATTTCAAACATTTTTATTTCGGGACATTAAGAATATTATGAAAACAACCAGGTTTACCATGGTTATCTGTCAGAAGTATTCTCTTCAAAAATTTTTGCATTTTATTTTAGTAGGGAAACTGTCTGATACCAGGTAATTTCAAAGATATAGAAACAAAACAAAAAAGATTAAAAACCCAGACAAGATAGAATCTGGAATTTAAGTGGTCTTCACAGATTAAAATAATCTTCATGGAATTATTCAGCCACAACTAAGTACATGTCAGACAACATTTGGAAAGTAACAGTAATAATTGGTAATCATTATAAATTTCATAAAAATGAGATTTCCAAGAATACTGTTTTTTTATTTTAACTTAATTTCCAGGCAACGTAACAGAGACCTATTTATGGCAAAAGCTTTGCTAAAGAGATCAAAGAGCTCAGCTATTTGTGGAAAGAGGTGAGCAGTGGACATTATTTTTCTTTTTCATGTAAATTTTACAGTGAAAATATAAGTTTATAGTTAAGAAAATTAGGTATTTAACAGAGTTACATCTAGTCTTGATATAATCATAAATTTGAGTATTCCTCAATACATTGTTGCAGTCATTTATTCAAAACAAAATTGTTTAAGATTCTTTTAATAATTATTGCTAAGAAAATAAGCCACATTTTGATATCAATTATGATTTTTGTATATTGTCGGAGCACAGATTTCTTAGCATTTAAAAAGAGCTTCTGTGAAGAGATGATGCAGTCACTGAGAGTTCTTGAAAAGAAAATTAATATGATGTCATCAGAATAATTGAACATTGAGTATTTCACATTGTTATTCTGAAAGATGAGTTAGAAAATTAGAGGGAGGCTACACCAAAGAAAACATTCTCATCATAAGAACATGAACACTACCCCGTGCTCATCATTCCTACTACCAAAAATAATGACGTCTGCAATAGCCAACCCTTACCAGTACCTTAATTAATTGGTATTAGTAGTAATTAAGACAATCCCAGTTAAGTTTTAATTTTTAAAAATTAAGTATAAACTAGTTATTCAATAAAGAGTTGTAGTCACTTGGTGTGTTTCTAGGTGCAGAATATAGCAATTTACTATTGACAAGCACTAACGGACGAGGTCATTTCACAAGTATAGTGTGGACAAAGGTGAACCGGGCAACTGATGAAATCTGTGGCCAAGGCGAAATAGCAATCTCTGAGACAAATGGTAATAAAGTTACTGAAATGAAGCAATGCAGTTTCTAAACTGAACTGTCATAAAGGAGGATATGGGCTTCAAACTGGCATGTCAGGAGTAATTAAAATATTATTTCTCTTTTTTAAAAAGTTCCAAATGGCTTTAATAGTCTTATCGATTCTTTATTCAGACAGCTGAAAGGTTAGGAGGACGCTGCCAGACTGTAGGGAAGAGTGGGCAGTGTCGAGGTTTGGAGGGAGGGAGGCTGAGTTCTGCAAGGGCAGAAAAAGAAAAAGAAGGTAAATGTATTAACACACTGGAGACGATGAATGCTTCCACAAAGAAGACTACGTTGTCCCAGAGGGAAAAAGTTAACGGGCTTCAGAAGTTACCTATGATACAAATACTTAAAAAGCTATAGCTGCATATAGACTATATTTATTGTTCACAGGGATGTAGAAAGTTTCTATGAGGCAAGATGACAAACGTAAAGTTCTCAAAACGGATTTCTCCTGAAGATTCCAAGATTTCCTCTATTCAGGTCTCTCCAATTGATCCTTGAGTTGAAATGACTGGCTTGCCTGGTCAAATGCTTGGTCAACTGATTCAGGATGAGTGTGACTGATATTGTTAATGCCAGCGTAAGTAAAGCTTGAAGAAAATGCATTTGTTTTGTGCACCTAGCTTTCCCCCACTAGGAGAGATTGAGCTCCTTGCTAATAAGAGATAAAACCTATTATAGCCCACTTTAGGTATCATTTTTGCTATTCTCATCTTGAAAATAAAGCAGATCAGATATTTCTGTCTGTATGAATGATTGTCATGAGACATTATGGAATCAAAAACCTTACAGCTAGAAATAATCAGAAGATCATCAGACCCAGCTCCTACTTTAAATAGGAGTGAGCAGGCTATAAACAGCAGTGAAAAACATGTTTGAGGAAAAGGACTGTGAAAATGGAGATGGCTTTCTTCATACTTGAGTGTCAATCTTCGCACAGCCCAAGTGCCATACTGAGGACTTGGCTTCAGCCAAATTTCCATTTGCACCACCTAACTTGGACCTTGGCAAACACAGTGAAGGAACACATCTGCCTTGCAGGAAAGTGAACTGTGCAGCCCCCATCCAAATCCCGATACTCCTTAGCAACCATGCACTCTTCTTTGCAGTGAAAAGATACCTAAAAAGTAATACTTAGCCATGAAACAGCCTCCATACCAATTCTTGACATAATCCACTTTGCAACTAGCTAATTACATGTGATAATTGAAACTACACTCACATTACTCAATAATTAAATGATCTGTCTAAGGAGAAATATAAAACACACAACAGTGCATTTGGAAAGGATACAAACCAATCACTAGGCACCCAGGACCCAAAGTCAGAGAATCAAGAGGACCTTGGTTGTAATATGAAGGAGAAAGGTCAAAGGTCTGGAAACTACTACTATTCTTTTTATCCCCTCCAAAGTTTGATTCCATGTTAAAGACTACAGCATTCCCCACTGAGCCCAAGGAGCAATGTGCTATGTGATCGAGCATCTATCTGCACAGAACTTTACAGACCTCAGATTCCACTACCACAGAAAACCTCTCTTTCCAGTATGTGCCCAGTCCCAATAAGGCAAAATAAACACACAGCACATGCTTCTGGAATCACAGTTGGCTTTTCTTCTCATATCTATGAGCAAAAAATAGAATAGTGTTTTAAAATGGGCAGGCCCATCAATTTATTTTTTCTCTCACTCTTGGAAGTTCCAGGAGGAAAAGAAAAAAAAAGGAAACACACAGGCCAGATGTAAACTGTTATTTATATTTATTTTCTCACTGCTTTACAAAATGCTAACATATGCTGTCATATGATAGCCCACGAGGAAAATAACAATACAAATATTAACTGAATAAGGAATGTTTGATTAAAACTAACACACTGCAACTGTTTCTGTAGCATGAAGGAAATGAGAAGTACTCGTAGAATCCTTCCTATAGTTGTGTGCCTGCTACACAAATTTTTAAAATTCTGTTCCAAAGCAGTGAGATCAATTAATGTTCCAGTAGTAATCATTAGAGTTCTGATAATAAAATACCCCCCTGATGTAGAAAGCAATTGTGTCAGTGAGCAACCTCTACATTTCCTGAGGCTAAAAGTCATTCATACAATTCTCCAAAACTGAAATTCCAGTTTGGAGGTCTACAGTACTTAGAAATACAAAGGAAGATTTAGCAAGGACATAACCTACACATTAGTGAAAAATATGAAGATTAAGCAACCTCTGGACTGTCCTTGGTTTATTTTGCTTTTTATTTTGGTAAGGCTAAATGACCTTCCTCCACAGGAAATAAATCTGTATGGAGCTGAAAATCATAGGCAATTAACACACTGAAAAAGAGAGTCCTCTTAAATTATGGTCTTAGAATTTTTAGATGTACCAGCTTCAGGTGGAAATGTGTTTGTGAAAAGCAAGGGAAAGCAAAACCCAGGCCGACTTGCACTAGTGCTATAGAACAGAACTGAGCTTAGTTCTATGCAAGATCTCAAGCTGCCTGACTGTGACATAATAGTGTCAGCTAAATGAAAGGTTTTATTTAGCGTCAATTTTAACAAAACCCAATGTTTAACTTATGACACAACAGGGATTTGGAGGTCTTCCTCATCACCTTAAAAGGAAGTAAACCAGAATCCAGCATGAGATGAAGGTGCCATTTCATCGCGTACTGTTCCCACCCTCACCCCAGGTAATAACTTATTTATTGGTAAAATACAGACCTATAGCATTTGCTCAAGAGACACAATTACAAGATTACACAGAGTCAGTGTTCACCTGTACACAATGGTTTGTCTGACTACAAAGAACCATCCACTTCAAATCTTTTCATTTCATACAAACTCTTTACTGCTTCATTAAAACTGAAACCCACACACTTGTGCACATGCACACACGCATACACACAACATGAGGGGGGGTGGAAAAAGAGCATTAAATTTAACCACAGAGCAGCAATAAAATCAAATATCCTTTTTACACCAAAGGCATTGCCTGGATTAGAAGATGCTTGCCGATTCTCAAAGCAAGTCCAGTTACCATAACAAATGTACATTTTACCAGCCTTGGAATTCTGATTGTGTTTAATACAGTTCCATGTTGCATCAAAGTACAAAATCAATACCATTTGTCCAGCTCACAGGAAAAATGGAATCTATAAACGCCTCTTATTGAGTAATTAAACACCTATTATTGTCATGGGTAGTGAAACAATGAATATGATAAGATAAATTTTTGCAAGAAAATACTGCAGTGATTAATATCTCCCTGCGTATTAAATAAAAATGACTGTCTTTTGTGCAGAACTGCTGGCAGAAGAACGGGGACGCGAGAAGTAGTTGCCAGTGCCACAATAACAGGCTAACCTTGAACTGAACTCCTTTCCTCAAGAAATTAAATGCTGTAGCAGGACTTTAAATCCCCCCACTTAGAGCTCATTTGTGCGCCATGTAACCTGCAGTTCCTGAAAAGAACTCATTATCTTCAAAAGGAGAATCCCTTTATAATTTTTTTATGAATGTGTATATTGTTTCTACAAAAAAAAAAAAAGTATTTCAATGTCCAAAAAGGATAAGAATATTAACAATGTAAGTAAGGGAAAGAGACTTGTACCAATCAGATACCATTTCTACTTCCAGGAACGTGAGTACAGAATGCAATCTGTTAAGGAAAACTGAACATTAGATTGAGAATGAGATTAGAGGAAATGCATACTTAGAAAAAGATATTAATCTGTTAGACTGATGCTAACAGTCCTGGGTATTCTGTTACTAGAGTTCCTGTATCTTTTTGGGTCTCTGTCTCTTTCTCAGTAGCATTAAGTATGATACCCCTCATTCTATACACCACTCCCTGCTTTACACACACACACACACACACACACACACTCACTCACTCACTCACTCTCACACTCCTCACCCACCACATGGTTCCTCCATCATCGCTTTGCCTTTTTTTTTAAACTTAAGAATGATGCACCAGGAACAACTACAAAGTACAAAAGATGAATCTATGGATGTGACACTTGTAAAGGGTAACCCTATTTCACAAGTGAGATGGGACAAAAAAGAAAGAAAAAAGGCCACTGAAGCAATAACTGCTCACTGAATTACCATTAAATTGTAAGATTTACAATCCAACGTACAGTAAGTGCATATCTAATGGAGTTTGTCCTCTAAAAGAATATAAAGTGAATCTCTGCAGCATAAGATGTGTGTAGATGATGTATGTTTCTTTTAATCCAGTTTTTTAATTAAAGACAAAAAAAGTTCAAAACACACACAAAGAACACATTGATGCAACACCAGGAAAACCCTGAGGCAAACTTAGAAGCTTACCTAAGTTTAAATGCACTTTATATTAACTGTTCTCATTTTCTATCAAACAATTCATTCCTCCAAAGACAAAAATAAGACATATAATCAAATAAGTATAGCAAAATAGAAGTCATGTTATCTTTCACACAGCATTAGTACATGAACAGTTAACCTTTCTGAATCCTGTGTTAAATTTAAAGAAAAAAAAAAAATCCTGAATCCAAACGATTGGTCATAAAGTGCTAGATTTTTTTCTGAAGGGAAATAATAAGACAGAGTTTATCAGTATTATTGAGTCATTTAATAAGGGCAAGTAAATTCTTATGTTGACAACATGGAGAGAATTCAAATATGATACTAATGTAATCAAATATCAACAATATTATGACTGTTCATTTTTATTCACACAAACAACCCCCAGAAAGGACTTTACTATTTTTGAGAAAAATCACTTAAAATACTCCAATTAATCCCTTAATAACCATTAAAAGCAAATTCACATTATCATTCTCTATGCTGCTTTCTAAAGGAAACATTCATGCAATAATTTCCACTTTCTATCTTACGACAAACTCCTAATAAACCATATCATATCATGGATAATATTTTAGCAGAAGCTTTCTGGAAGAGATAAACTGATATAAGGTAGCTTAAGTAATATTATTAGAAGATATATTTTATTTAGATAAACAGTCTTTTTTAAGCAGTATCTAAGAAGTCGCTGTCCTTGAATTAAGTAATATATAAAACTATTACACTGATTTTGCAAACCTATGCTCTTCTCACCTCTCCCCCACATGATCTGAATTTTATTTTAAAGGATTAACAAGTAACACATATGATCGGCAATGATATCCTTGTTCTTTTAAACCTTAGTGAATCAAGTTCGCTAAAGGTGAAATAGTGGAATTATCAGTACAAGTGGCTGTCTCATCAGAGCCTTCAGAAAGGTGCTGTATAGAAATGCCTAAATAAATAGCAGCAGAAAGGATTTTACAGATGAGATATATACACACAGATCTCTCGCTTTCTCTCACACAAACACACACATACACACACACACAGATACACACACACAGACTGCCTCTGGTTATTAAAAATATAAAACAGATTCACTACTGTATATAAACCAAAAGGTATTTGTAATGCCCCCTCACATTAATTTTAACTTCAATGCTAGTTTAAATGCTATACCGTTTTCTGCCCCCCCTTGCCAAGATACGTGAAAGATTATCTCAAAAACCAGTTGGTTAAAGCCGCTCTCTATGCTACAGTGAGCCGGAGAATTTCCAGCATCTGATGAAGACCAATGGACCACCTGATACTTTTTCAGCAGGGTGATAAAATTAAAGGATGGCTTTGACTTGCTTGAAGGATTACTTCCCTTATTTAATTGTTTAAAGTGCAAGGTATTAACACAAAGGGGGTGGGGGGTGGGGGGAGCAGAAAATGAAGAAGGTGACTGAAGAGCCCGAGCTAATTGCAAGCTGATGAGATTGTGCCATGCAAGACTCTCCCTCCGTTACATACCATCACCAGCTCTGGTCTTTTCCACCCTGCTGCCGCCGCAAACAAGCTGATTTGCTAACAACGTGGTCAGCTCGGGCACCCGCACAGCGGCTCACGGGGTCCACAGACGGCTGCTCTCCATGCAGAGAATCCCGCGCTCCATTTTCCAATCTGATTACACGGCTCCTTGTTCCAGCAGCCTTAAACCTTCATGGCAGTTTACCAACATTTTCATCACTTTTTTCTTTTACAAAGCGAAAGAACTGATAAGCTCTCAGGTACCCAGGATCTCATAGTCAATGGCTGGCCAGCAGCCAGAATTCCCTCACCACACAACTGTCTCGGGCCACACTGCATAAAGCAGACGGGATTTACCAGACAGCACAGAACTATTCGAATTTTGCCACGTGCACAAGGCAGCAGCATGTTTCTGTCCTTACTGACATCGACGGTTGTATCTAATCACCTCTTGGAAATACTGAGGCCTAATAAGTGCCCTGCCTGCCCCCGCCCCCACAAAAAAAAAAAAAAAAAGAGGCATCTCCAAACAAACCAATGAGCATATGCCCATGAATTCACTACTCCCCTAAGTGATGTGCTCAGGGACTCTGCCCGCTAAATGCAAAGCATTAAGAACTATTTTTAAAAGTCTCCGTCTGATTACCTGGACCAATTACCTTGATGATGGTGAAAATAATCCTCATGATTTTTCATTAAAATCTAAAATTTTGTGAACTACACAAAATACCTGATTAGCATCTTAAAACTTTGGCAACCCCCTAGAACTTTAAAAAAGACACACCAAAAGATGCAGAAATGAAGCACAAACCTATCAACTGAAGCCACCTTGTGAGAATTCCTTTTATTCCCATGAATTCCCAGAAGTCACATCATGCAGTTAGCAGGAGCCTCAATGTAATACATTCACATTCAGAAGTTTGAAACAATGACTGCTATGACATTTCAAGTGGAACACCTATGTGCAGATTCTTCCTCCTATGTAGTATTTTTTAAAATTCATTTTTACCTATAGCCCATGGGCCTAAAATGTAAAATAAGTGTGGGCCTAAAATATGAACTTTACTGTCTGCTTCCATTCAACTACAAAAGAATAAGCAAAAAACAACAGAGGCTTCTTCAGTAACTTTCTAACAAAGATGAGGAAAAGAAAAATGGCTTTTAATGGCTGTAGCTCTTTCTGGTTCGTTTTTGCATAATATTGATCTATAGTAAAGGGTTTGGGAGGGGAGTGGAGGGGAGGAAGAGTCTGTACACTTAGGCGAAAAATGTACAACTCAGCTCGCACAATGCCTCAGCACTCCAGCTCACCAGCGCACTGACCCTCTGTATCTCAGAGTATCTCAGAGTCATTAGCCAGAGTCCCAGCCCTGTCTCCAGGAGGGGGGATTTGAACTCACGAACCGAAGTGGGGAGATTCGGAATTTTGAGCATGCCAGACAGAAGGGTCATTCCTCCTCGCTGATGAGGAGGACGCTTGTCCCCTGGGGAGGGGAAAACTGGATGAGTGACTGTGGCAAGACTCAGGCAATGGTCATGCTGCTGACTCAGGAATGGACTCTGACAGCCACCCTGCTTCAGTCTGGCCACTCGGAGTGGAAGCGATGTTAGGGCAGCGGTGCTGACAGGTACATGCAGAAATCAGGGGAGAATGAAAGAGAGAGGAAAGAGGAAGGAAAGAGCAAATGCAACAGCAATTCCTCTTCGAGACATATGCACACAACAAATAAACATTTTTCCTTAGCGCAAAGTTGATATTACCTATCAGGTAAAAGATGTGTTTGTGGATGAGCAGATTTAGAACACCCACAACATATCTGAATGGATTTTTAAAAAGGACGTGCATTTAAAAAAAAACAACTGATCAGCTAGGCTGGGTACATGTGCACATCCACAATACTGCAAAACTCTATAAACTCACAGAAAGTATACACACCCACCCATATATGTATTTGCATGTGGGTGGTATTCTGCATAAATGACTGTCAACTTAAAATGCCATTCTCTAATTTATATGCAAATTCTACTTCTGGTAAAATAAAAACATATTTTAAGCAGCTTATAGTGCCAACACATTATTCCCATGAATGATTCCTAGTAAACTATTTATGCCAACTGTGGGGTTTTTTTTTTTTTATGATTTATTGGATGGTAAACGAAACCACTTAAACTATAGTTGTCTGTATGAATCAGTAATTTTCATGTTTCTAATTAAAATGTAAACAGCGTAATGAAGACATCAAGTTTTTAGGCAAATGTCTCTTCCAGTGCCACTTGGGGTATGGTAATTACTGAAGCAGATCTATGGATGCTTCTGAATCCCGTACAAGTCCAGATTAAAAGCATTACTGCTAAACCTGACTTTTTACATAAGGGAATTGTGTATTCTAACCCATTCCCAGTTTGCTTACAGATGCACATTGGCACCACCTTTAAAACCTGATCATTAAAAAAAAAATCAAAATGGAAAATAACAAATGAAGTAATTTATATTTAAAATGTTAATTATAAAACATTTACTGGCAATCAAAATACTGGAACTGATATACTATGATTTGATCCCTTGCCATTAGTTTCTTGGGGAGAAAAAGAAAGAAAGAAAAGAAAAACAGCAACCAAACAGTGTCCACCTTAATTTCTAGAGCCCAGATCTGGGTTGAGGGGTGAAGTGATAAGCTGATTCTAGATTCAAAGATAACATTAATTTCCAAGATTTATTTTATTTAAGTGAACGGTTTAAATGAAGTAAGTTCACAAAATACAAAATAGCAAAATTTTAAAATAATATATAGTCCATGGAGTAAAATGTGTCATTTCCCCCTCATATTCAAGAATGTAAAAGTGCCTTTGATATGAAGCTGTAATCTGTTTTCATTTTTATTTCAGCATCTACTTCTCTCAAATTCACCAAAATTTATCCTAAAGCAAATGACCTCTTACACATGCTGAAGAAATATATCACCTCTTCTGCCTACAATTGTTAATTGAACTTCTCTCTGAAGCCTATTCTTCCAAGTTAACCAGCATGCTTGCTTTACATATTTACTACCTAGCACTTGAACAGTTCTTTTAAAAACAAAAAATAATAATTCTGCACCACCCCTCCCTCCATACACCCCTTAGAACTGTTTTAGCCACACTTGCAGTTGAGTACTAATAGCTGAAATCTGCAGTGATATGAAAAGTCTAAAATGTAGGATGAAAGGAGGATTCCTTCCTTCCCCCATCCCACCCCCACCTCTGGACTCAAAGTCTACAGACTGACTGATATGGTCAATTTTCATATTATTTTTACATAAATGCTAGACAAGCATGTTGCTAAGGTTGACTGTGGAATTGAAAATGGGTAAGAAATGTGAGTGTGTTGGAGGGGTTGACGTGAGGCAGAGAAATTGAGTGATTTTTGCCTTTTTTTTTTTATTACTAAAGTAATGCAGACAAACAAATGTATATCCACCATCCTGGGGTCAGAGGGAATGTTTAATCTAAAAGCATTTTCTACCACTTTTCCATCTGAAAACATACCATTTTTATTTTTTTTTTTTTCTGATTTGGGCATAGAGACATAGTATTTTGGGCTGGGGAGAAGGTGGGATGTGGAGAGAGAGAGGATCTGAACAAGGCATATTTTGGTGTTTTTTTTTTTTTTTTTTTTTAACACTCTGGGGGTTTTCCAAGGGAAAGAAAGCTGATTAAACAAGGCCAAGTGTTTTGTCGGCTTAAGGGTGATATCATAGTTGTGTTCAATATCAGAAGTGTTGCAAGTACAGGCATCATTTCTATTCGCTTTGTGCCAGAAAGGTAAACACTGGATTGCACTGTGGATTAAAACAATAAGAAATCCCTTTCCTCTCAGGCTCTCAAGGCCGTGTTAATCGGGTGTAATTTTTAATGAACACTAGCTGCTTGGTACTCATTCAAGACATTTCATTAGAAGGTTATTCATTTAAAAATCAACGTTTCAACCATATCAAGCTGTAACCTTTCTTGAAATGTAAATGAATGGTTTAAATGAGAAGATTAATAAAGAAGGGATGTTCCAATTCCAAGCATGGCATGCTATGTATTTTTAAATTTGTCTATGCCAGATGCTGTCAGTCAGAACAAAAAACTGTCCAAGCAGACAATCTGTGCGTCTGAATGTTGATCATGTTGGGAAGTACAGGGGGGAGCGGGGGGGAGTGTGTCAAGGATTCATGGTCCTTCATCTTTGCAGTAGAGCAAACACGTCTCTCAGTATAGCGACAGACAGCTGCTTCCACTTTCTAATGTGCCCTAACTTAGATCACTGAAAGAATTGTCAGCACTCAGAGAAACACACAAAGATAACACAGCCAGCTGCCATGGAGGGGAAAACAGCACAGCTCAGAAGAAATGGGATTTGTTCCATTTGCATGATGTGGCCTCCCCTGGGCCCCTTTCTTTCAAATCCAAAGCACAAAAGACAACACTTAACATATTTGCTTAAAGATGACAACCTCATGTTGATTTCATTTGGATGTAACAGTGTCAGGATTACAGATATAAGAATATATTATATCTGTAACAGAGACTGACAAATGTACCCATCAGTGGAGCTGTCTGATTCATCTGCTTATACAGCCATTTTACCATCCCAAGGGTGCCATCTAAGTAGTAACTTTAGAAGACTGAAGGTCTAATTTTATTACACCACATTTCAACCTACTAAACAATATTATTTCTAAAATAGATCATTTTTATTGGAAGTCTCCCTGATGAAAAATCCAGTAGACACCAGAGAATTTATGAACTGTATGGGTCCTTTGAACTCAATATACTGCCCATTTTAAACAACTTTTCTTGCTATATGGCAAAACCCCAGTATTGAGTAAGTGAAAGTAAGAATATGTATGTTTTGAATGTCTAAGTACATTGATATACTAAACAGATTTTATAGATGGAGAAAGGGAACGAGAAAGAGACTGATTGATTATATGGACACCTATAAAATCAAGTCTTACCTGGTCCATTTGAATAAATTCTTTGTAACCACTTACTTCTGTCTATTCCACTACATGTCCTCCCTCAATATAGCATGCATACTTCAACAGCAACTATATGAATAATCATAGCCTGTCAATATCTTTTGGACATATACTCAATCTGATTCCCAGTATTCTTTAGGCAGAGGATAAGAGCAGAGAATGATTTAAAGCCCAACTGGCTAGCCTCTAGTCATTATAGCTGAGGAAAAAAACATGATTCTGATCTGAAGCCTACATACTTTTATAAATCTTTATTCTCTATGGCTTTATGAGTTCTGACTTTCTTTTTTAAGCAAACAAAAAGATATAGGATGATGTGACTGAACTGATTTATTTGCATCTGCATTGCTCCGATTCACTTGATTAGAATTATGAGGGGCAAGAATGGAGACATGCGGTACAGGTAGAGAGGAAACCACCATTCTCTTCACATAGTGCAGTACACACACACACACACGCACACACACACACACGCACGCACACACACACACACACACGCATGCACACATATAAATGCCTGGGCCACATTCAACCCCACAGCCCACCCAACTGACTTCCCACAATAAATGCTGGCTCCCTATGCTCCTGCTTTGTCCAAAGGAACGCTCTACTTCATGTTGCTATTTACTGGCAACAGTATAATTCACTCATTTGGTCTTGTTTTATAAAATAGAGTTAACTGCTCTATGTGAAGTTTCTGCACAGCAGATGGTTACCAATCATTATTTTCCATTTGTTTAGTTTCTAGTAAGAACAAGAGAAACTGTGGAATAGTAAGGCAAAGAAAACTAGCAGCCTGCATGATAACTCAACCAGTGCCAGAAGACACATCAAAAAAAAAAAAAAATTACTTTTATCACACAGTAGATCAAGGCTGAATATAATTCTGAGGGATGGGGAGACATTCCCCCCACCTCCATCTGTAAAGGAAAATGCCATTTAATAATTTATTTCTTAGTAGAAAATCCTCTAAGAATTAGCCTATTTTTTTTAAGTGATCAAAGTTTCTAGAAGCAACTTATTATAACCATTAATGTTTGTCATCACCCACGCTGAAATCACTTTCTGTACCTCTAAGTGGCCCAGTTGTCCAACAGAAAATGGGAAGTAGGAGCCATTTGTGGACAAGTGCACATGCACAGAAAATTAAGCTGTAAATATCTGGGCCGAGTTATTACTGGAATCTGAAAACATCTGGGGCTACAGAACAAGCCAAGCCCCATTTCCACAATGTCCAGGTAATTGCTTAAATGATTTATACCTTACTGTTTCTATTAAAAATGTCTTTAAAGAGAAACATTTGTAGGCTCAGTTCTGCAATAAAAACTGGTATCTGATTTCACTTGTACAAAATCTTGTGAAAGATGCTACATTTCTTCAAGGACATGTGCATGATGAAACTAAACCCTGGACAAAGAGGGGAGTGCTAAAAGAAGGTGTGGTCGTTCATTCAAGGAAAACAATCATATCAGGCAAGCTAATTTTAACTGGCTTATTTGTGATTAGTCTTTATTCTAATGCAAAGAATCTATTTTAAAAATTCTTCTCATGCATGTCTAACAAATATATCCAAGTCAATTTAGGGTGAACTATATACTTTAATATCCAATTTCAATTTCAGTTTTAACTAATTCCTCATAAATCTTGTTTACTGAGTATCATGCCAGAATCGATCACCTAAGGGACAAGTAAGTACCACCTCTCAGATAGACCTGGGCCACTTAGTTAAGAATTTTAAATTGGCTCACTTAGATGGTATCTGTATGGTGCTACTAACTGGCCCATTCAGAATGAAAGAGCTATCAACACTGCCAACTCTTTCATAGGTTTCTCTTCTGAATGCTCATACATATACAGGCACAGAGCTGTATTCACCTGAAATAATTTTATTTCTGATTTTAAGCCAAGAGGACAATCACAGCTTCACATTCTTCAAGAATTGCCATGTGTAGATCTAACAAAAAATTCAATGATTAACAGCTGACAGTTATGCTTATGAGGGCAAGAAAAAAAAAAAAAAAAAGAATAGCAACAAAAGAAACTATTGACCGTGACTTTTAACCGTGGCTCATATTTAGTGACCATCAACATACATTACTACCCTCTCTGGGGAATCACCCCTCTTTTTTCTATGAGAAGACTAAAAGAAACATGGCTGACATTTTAGATGGGAAGAATCTGCATGGCTATTTCTTATTTAGTTTAAAATCCCCCAACTTCCTGATTTTAACCAGGCAGAATTTTAAGCCTATGTCTTTTAAATCCTCCCTTGATTTAGTCTGGTTGTTGGCAAGCCACCATCATAAAGGTTGCATAATTCATAGTCGTTACTCTCAACCGTATGGATTTCGATTTATAGTTAAGCAATTTTAACTTGCTTGAAGATTACTGGTTTCCAGAAAAGCTAATTTAACTAAAGGAACTAAAAAGATTATTGCAGTCAAACTGCAAAAACACTCTCGCTACTTTTAACCTACTGTTTCACAATCTTTATTATTCTACTTCTGATGCACTATACTTCTTTACTATTGAAGCTCTTTGTTGAAGGTGCAGCTGTTTTCATGCAATTGACTAAACAACATTTGTTCCCTGTGGTTCACTTAACAGTGTATCTTTGTAATAATGCAGGTTCAACAGTCAGCACTGGAGATATTTTCTCTTACATGGAGTGTACAAGATCAACCTAGATTTCAATATTAAGTGGTAAGATAGCATCTAGAACTTTTCAGATTTGAAGAGTCCAAATTAGAAGAAAACTAGTGAGCTTTCACTAAAGGTTATAGGTTTCCTTAGTAAAATTGTGTTTTTAGAAGAATGACAATAGTGCCTTTGTTTTCTCTGAGTTCTTTCATGAAGCAATGTGAACAAGTACTTTTCTCTGGTACATCTATCTTTAGGTTCAAATACACAAATATAAAAGACTTTGTAAAATACTGTGGACTAACACATTACAATTTCAACATTTGCTCAAATTGGATTTCCCTTAGAAAATTTTGTAATGCTATATGTTGTAACATTAGTGACAGGTTTAAGAAATAAACTGACCCTTCCACAAATACACAAACTAAGCGGGTAATACATTTGAACCACTAGAAGACAGGGTCACTGGGGTAACCCCAGCTAAATTGTTTACTGCCCAGTATTTAGTACAAAATAAATGACTAGTGTCAGACACTAAATATGAAACAAAAGTATGTCAATTAAAGTGTTAATCAAAGGTATTTACAAACTACAGCATCAATGAAAGTTATCATATCAATTGTAAATCAGCTAGCTTGCATCTCATATCTTAGCACCCTAAATACCATCATGTTCCCAAGAAAATCTGTTTTGAGTACTGCCAGGCACATATCTGCACAATGCCTATTTATCCGAGAAAGGACAAAATAGAAAGAAAGGCCTTAGGAGGTGCTGATTTCCCACGTTCAACCAAAGGCTGAATAACCAAGTGCCAATCAACCCCATGTTGGCAAACAGTTGATTTGGAAGTCCCCGTGCCTAATATTTTATGATTCTATACCCTCAAATTTTTCTGACTACAAACACAAAAGGAAAAATATTTAAATACGTAAAGCACAGTGATTTGAAGTCATGTGCTACTGCCTATAATTGAAATAGGTTGCAGATTTTTATTACATATCATTATAATGTTCTGTTTTTATAAAATAGTTTTAATGCTCTTGTATCCAGAGATATGAAAATAGAACAAATGACTATAAGCTCTTTTTTTGGGTATATAATTATAAAACTATTTTTCAGAATTATAAGATTATAAAGTCTTTCTTTAGTGATTAAAGAATACAGAAATTTCAGTTTTAATGAAATACATAATTTTAATAGATCTGTATTTAAGTGCTTTAAAAAGCATCTTCCAATTTTTTCAGGTAAGATTAATAAAGATGAACCAAGTGACAGTCTTTATCGATTCATTTCACCAAACATTTATTGAACACCTATTACAGGTCCTGCACTGTACACACATGTTGAGGAGATTAAAAATAAAAAATGAATCAGATGTGTTCTGCTCTCAAGGAGTTTACAATTTCGTAATCAAGAAATACAAATGAACAGCAATCTACAGAAGAAGAAAGATGGCAAGTGACTGAAAGGAGATTTTTTTCTAAGTGCTTAGAGCATATCAAGCAGATGTCAAATGGATCCTGATTAGGGTGGCTCAAGAAGTTTTCATAGGTGATGCAACATTTAAGCTAAATGTCAAAGTCCTGGTAGGTTTTCAACTGGTGGAGAAGAACATTCCAGGGAGTAAAAAGAAGATGAACAAAGATTAGTTAGGGATAAATAGAGAAAAGATGGAGTTGCTTCCAGTTTGATAAACATTCAACTTTCATACTGATCTATAATTTTGACATATTTTTTGAGAGATTTGAAGCCCCTCACTCCATTGCTGCTTAAGCTAATCTTCTTGTTAATCTATTATATCTTACAGGAAAAAAAGCACTGGCTAACTAACACTCATCAACTTAGAATTGCTGACACATTTGCTTGTAACCAATTAGTAAGCATATTTAATGAATGGTTACCATCCCTTCTAAAGGGCTTAACAAAGTGATAAATGGTCCTTGAACTTCCTTCATTATTTCCAAGGCAATATCTAGAGTTTCTTAAACAGAAACAAAAAATCTTTTCATTCTGCTGCTGGTGGGCCACCAATCAAGATTCAAGTGACTCAAACTTACTAGTCGATGACCAAGCATCGTGGATTAAATGGAACTGGAAAAAAATCTTGAGTCATTGGATCAACTCTCCTTTTATATAATCAACAACTGAGACTCAGAGAGGTTGAAGGACTTACCCAAGGTACAATAGGCTGTAGGTATCTGCTGATGTCATCATTTTCACTTTTCAGAGGTACTCTTACAATGTTCTTAAGATTCTTCATAGACTGTTGTTGAACTTTAGTCAGAGAGTGAACTACCTCTAGTATGAACCATTAGTACATTCATTCTAAGTAGATCTATTTTTATGACTTCAAACTGGGAAAAATGAAATTTTTAAAATTAAAACTTAAAACAAGACATTTAAGAGCTCATGCAATATATAAATATTTGGTTCAGAGAAGTGATTCTCAATCCTAACTTTACACTAGAATCACTGGAGTAGAAAAAGAAAAAGAAATTGGTCATCCCCCTGAATTCCCATTTAACTGGTCTGAGATGGGGCTTTGGCAAGTTTTGTTTGTTTTGCTTTTGGTCATTAACATACAGCTAGTATTTACAGGGTAGATATAAAACTTATCCTTAAACTTTGCTCACATCAAATTAAATCATAGTTATCTACTTTAATGATTTGAACTCCTATAATGAAAATAAATGCATTATTTCCCAAAAGAAGACAAAAAAAGATATATCCCAATCCTGAGTAGATTTTCTTCTATAACTTCATTTGAGGTATAACCTAATTGAGTATATGAAGGAGAAAAAGGAACCTAAGAGTAATATGAACCATCTTTAAAGGCATGTGTACTTTTTACACTTTTTTCAAATTCAAAGAAAGAAAAAGGGGGACAGTTCTTTTAATTTGGGTGATTATAAATCATGTATATCCAAGATTTGATACAGAACCTGCCATTTTAAAAAAGGAGAATATAATTTGTTTAGATTATAATGCTGTGTGCTAATTAATGTGCTAACTCCTAATAAATAATGCTTTCTCATAATTATATCAGATTTGATTTTTTTTTAATTGCCAACATCACTTTTAACAACAGCCACATGAAAACAGTCCTTATCCTTAGCTTCCTTAACAACTTCCCTAATTTCTTTTGCCTTTGGCTATTTCCTCATTTCTACAAGTGGTCTTTCACTCTGTCCACATCAAAAAATGCTGCCACACTTTACTCCTAGTACACAGCCCAATACCTTCTTAATTAATTCAAGCTACCTCCTCATGATCTAAATATCATATTCCAGTGGCTCAAGTGAAATTTGATTTTCCAGATGATCAGGTAATAAACAGCCCTACAGAGAAATACTTAAAAAAAGAAAGACAGAAAAGGCCTCAGCCTTTCAAAACACAGGTATGGGTAAGAATGAATTCCAGGAGCAGGAGGACGGATGAGATAGTAAGGTTTCTGTTGAGTTTGCAAATAGCAAAACAGAAAATCCACTCCCCCACTGGCCCCAAGCATAAGGACATCTGCAAAACTGGCTATTAGAATTTATAGAAAAATATTTTTAAAATATGAATTTAGGTACATATGTGCGTTACAACTGTATATCATCAATACCTCCTAGATTGTAGTTAGTAGTAATGGCATTTTGATATTGTAGATTTCAAGGAAATGGAATTATATTAGGGTAAAACGGGATTTTTGCTCATCATTATAAACAAATCTATACCACAGGTTGTGCTATTCTCATTGGGTATTTTTAAAAATAAACAATACAAAATAGTTTCCTGTAAGGTCTTTTTACTTTGATGCTAAAACAGCATAAAATAAGACACAAATCAGAAACAAACAAGCAAGCGATAATGCATTGTATTTACTCATTACCAAGAGAACATAGCATAACAAAGAACTTCCAATAGTAGATTCTTTTCCTAATAATTTTATTTCTTAAATATTATTGATAGACATCTCACCCATAGTAGGAAAAAACAAAACAAAAGCATACAACAAAGTAAGCACAAACAAAAATCCATAAATCCCAAAAGGGATTTGCATAGAGGTGGATTTGTTTTTCTTTCTAGAGAGACACTACTCAGCCTAAATATCTATTTCTGAAAAACATTTAGTCCTACTATCTTACAATCCATACGTAAATTAGTTGATTAGCATCCTCAGAGTTACATAAAACATATTTTTCTAATTAGGGAATACATCATATACTTAGTACATTTAAAATCTTCCCATAGAAAGAACAAGCACTGTTCATATAGGCATACAAAATTCCTTCTAGTTTGTCAGACAAGGACTCAGGCCATTTGGGATCCCAGTGCCTACCTGTGGGTCGTATTAACGTTCCCCTCAAAAATGCTGCCTAATTGTCTGAATAATTCAAGTGAAAATCTCTCTGTAAAGAACTTTATACCAACACTATAGGAGCAGGATGCCACAGCAAGGGGGTGTGGGGGATTAGATCCACATCTTTTATACGTTGGGCCTAAAATTGACTCCAGATTTGTGACTCATGAACGGAAAGTCAGTTTTAATACAGATGTGCTCTAAAAAGTAAAAATGGCTATTATTCTTAACAAGTTACATATTGAGTATTATTCTTTAAAAATGACTCATAAAATATCTTTTTAAGTACTTAAAGTCATGATTATGTTCTACTCTTTTACCTCTGCTTGAATGTAATTTTTCATTTTCCAGGAAAGGATACACTTTCCAACTAACCCCGTTAACCTAATTACTCATAAAGAAATACCAAAAGCATTTCTCTGACATCAGTACCTTCACAAAGAAATGGATCTGCACACATTCACAAGAGCATCTTCCATTTAGATAATCAAAACTGTAATTTTTACTGAAAAGATTCTTTTAGATTCATGTAATTTCTGGTAGTAAAATTTATCACAAGCACTCAAAGTGTGCAAATAGGAAGGCTGTCCTATCCATATACTTATTTCTTCATATATTTAAATTCAAAAGTATTACCTGCTAAGCTTTAAAGACTAATAGGACTCTGTTTATTTAATGGCATTTGTCTGATCTTAAATGGGTATTGTAATGAAAATGCCTTCAATATTAAAGAAACCTTTTATCCTACTCAGAATAATTATCTTGTAAAATTAAAATCAGTGAATCATAGCTAATTAAGATTTATAATTTAGCATCATTCAGGTATATGATCTAAGAGAAAGAGTTTATAATCTTAACTCCAATTTGAAATGGAAAGGAAGAAGTGACTAGAAAGGAAATAAACAGCTATTTTTGGCATAAGAATGCACTAATATTGCCACATATTTACCCAGATTCCTAGTTTAACCTATTTTAAAGCTAAACATTTAACATGAATACACAATATACTAAAGGATAGGACTAAGGTGGGAAAAGAAGGTTCCCAAATTAAATTACACTACAGATTTTGTAGATAGGTTATTCAACACAGAATATATGCATTCTGATTCACTACTTATTTAAAAAATTCAGGTTTACAATGCCTCTAATGCAAGATTCCTAAACTGTGGGGTGACTTTATAATTAAATGGGACACTGTTGTAATAGCTATTTCCAAGCCTCTTTCCATTAAAGTACATGTCAACTGAGAGAGTATGCCTTGTTATTACACAGGGCAAAGATTTTTCCTTCTAGAAGGTCTCACATATAGTATTTCTCTCCACCAAGTCTAACAAGGCATTCAAAATAAGTTCAGTTTTTTTCTTTCTTCAGAAATACCTTTAAAGCCCTCCTCCCCACCCCACAACCAGTCTTGGATTACATAAAAGAATAGTTACTTTTCTGAGCTCTTTGATATTTTTCTTCCTGGCAGAGGCATCTGATGTGGGAAATATCTTTTGAAAATAAATGGTGCAACTTCAAGTGCACTCAGATCCATTACTTGCTGGACATTCCACCGTATCTGAAAAAGCCGGTTGACTTCAAAATTTAGTTTTAGGGATCTCGATATGAGGCTTGATCTCATTGAGAAGTATCTTGGGAAGCAACAATATAAACGTTTAATCTACTCATCAACTTAAGACTGTTCAAACCAATGGGGAAAGGAGTCAAAGATGGTGACTACATTTTTCAGGGGGAAGGGGACTGCTCCTGTTTAAGTTCAAAAATGAAGTTCACAATTTCAATATAACATCCTGCAAAGTTAATATCACTACATGAAAGAGTTACTTTTCATCTTTAACACAATTTTAACATATGTCACCACATGTTTATACAGCTACAATACCACTTCCTAATGTCAAAACATCAGTATTGCTGCTACTATAACAAGGTAATTATTTTTATGTTTGCCCCTTTTCCCTTACTTAATAAGCTGTGCTTTTATTTCTCAATGGTCAGAATTTTCTATATTTTTAGATAATTTAGAATTCTACATTAAAAATATTTATTTCACTTGTGCTTGAAACTTGGGTGGGGTCGCGGTGGTACAAAGCAACAGAGAAACTCACATGCTCTTATTTCAAATCTTACTGAAATCCTCCCACCCTAAACATTCCGTGCCTGGGGAATACATATTTTAGTGTGTACCTGTCTGCAGACAATTACAAAACAGGACTGCTTTTAAGAATATCTGCACAAAAATTCCAGTGATATATGGGAACACATCAGGCAAAAGGCAACATAAGATAAGGGCAAATATTTCAGTCACCATTCCATGTATAGAAAGAGCAGAAGATACCTAGTGGTCCATTTTCCCATCAAGGCTCTTAACAACCACTAGCATTTAGGCAGGGGCACGTGCAATCACTGTGGACTGGTCAGTCGCCATGCAGGAAACCCAGTGACTTCCACAAAGTTTGTGGGTAATGAAGGCAGGGCCTGCTTCATTGACCTGTGACCTGGCTAGGCCCACAGGTTCCCCACACAGAAGGGCTCTGCACTTGGTTTAATGTTCTGCTGTTGCTGTCTTGAATTCTTAATAATTTTTGAACAAGGTGCCCCCCATTTCAATTTTGTACCAAGCCAAGAAATTATGTAGCCAGCCTGAGGTGAAGGTGACAATGTGTGTTGACGGTAAGGATAATAAATCAGAAGAATTGCAAAAAGTTTACAGCAACACCTAGAAACCCCCGACTTTACATTATACTGCTTTAAAATTATTATTTTGAATGTTACTGTTTCCATGAATAACATTTCCTAAAACCAAAGCATGAAAGGAGAGGTCACTCATTCTCAGATGAGTTTACTGTCCTAAGTATATGGCATTTAATCGATTGTCAGTTGCTTAAAAAGCATTAAATTGACATGAGGTAAATATTAGATGGGGGGGCACAAATATTAGATTTTTGGTGGATAAAGTAAAATTCAGTTTCTGCTCTCCTGCCAGCAATATATTCACAAGTTGCATATATAAACTGCTAGCAGAAATGTAAGTTCATAAGTGAGGAACTGAGTAAAAGATATTCTCAACAATAAGATACTGGGGAAAAGAAAACATTTTATAAGTATTTTACATGATGTATTCTACGATAAGAAAATACATTCTGTAAGTTATGCATCACTAGTAACTCACATGAAAATGAGAACAAAATCCTAACAGGAAGCAAACTTTCCAATCTTACCTAAAAAAAAAATACTTTCTAAGAAAGATTTCCAAACATAAAAGTTACAAATACTTAAGCCAGGTTGCAGGATAAAAAAAGTTTATCCTTGGATCTTCATATAATAAATCATGCATTTCTACTTTCAAGATGTATCCGTTTCAAAAATGATTGGAAGCAGTAATGCTGTAAATGCTTTGTGAAAGTCACAGTAGCTCAAGTACAAGCAACCTCATCCATTTATACATATATTCCACACAAATACATCTGCATTAAAATTCTCCTTTGAATTCACTGCTTCTAATGTACTCTGAAACCACAGCCCACCATATGCAATGTGAAGCATAGTGTCAATATTCGAATAACAAGACAACAAGTAGATTTGCGGCATAAAGTACATAAATATTATTAACAGAAAGAGCCATATGATATCTCACGCTAGGATGGTTTCTGGTCACCTATCTTTTCTGCCGCCTCAGTCTCTTAACTAAGTCTGTCGTCAACAGGTACAGCGCTGGTGCATGTGCGGAGCTGAGGCAGAGCTCCTGAGGAGGCATCTGTGTTGCTGCCCTGAGGAAACTGCACACCCACCTGCTTTTGATTTGCTTCAGACTTATCAGTACAATTTATTTTTACCGTATTCTTACCTACCTTTTATTTCCACTATCTGCATTTCTTGTAGTACGTACAACTGCCACTTAAATGATAACATCAAAAATATCAAGAGGTTCAGTAATCAGCAATCATGTCAAAGCATCTAGGCTTGAAATTTCTACCATAATTTAAATGAGAAACTTGACAAAAATTCAAGTTTAGGGGAAAAGAATGAAGAAAATTATAAAACCCGACCATGAAAAGCACTTAGAGGCATTTATTGACAGTCTTTCAAAAAGTCTTTCATTTTCAGTAAGTTTTTAAAAAATTAGCTATAATCTGGTGTGTGTGAGAGAGAGAAAGAGTTAATTTAAAGGTGGAATAATTTTTGGACTTGAAGTCTTCCAAGTAGCATCTCAAAATAATTTCTAAGTTTAACTGATTTTAATAAAACAATAACTTTTATATGTCTCCAAAGAAGCAATTATATTAAGTTTTTTCACTGAAAGAAAACAATTACACTGTTTTCTGTGCCATTTGGTTATTCTAGTTTATCAGTGGCCAAAGATAAAAAAGCAAATATGCTGATCAATCACATCTTATCAATCAGGACTACAGGTCAGTATTTCACACAAATGTCTGCAGAACAATTTCTCCCCATCAAAAATTTACAAATCAATTTAAATTCCTGGTAATTAAAATGATTAGTTCTACAAAAATAAATATACTTTACAAAAGAAGTATGTGAAATTTGTATTCAAGAATATCAAAGGCAAAACAGCATACATTTTTAGCAAACTGAGGTTCTCGGAACAAATTAGAAAGTACAAAACATAAAAGCCTGCAATTGTTTCAAATACACCTAGCAATTCTGCTGATTTTGGACCATTAAAACTGATTACTTAATTAGGCAATCATTCAAGATATCCAAACACTCACAGACAAAAACAGCATAGCCGTCTTTCACCTTGAGATGAAAATGCTGAAAAATGTTGCAGACACTTAAACTTTCAGAATCTGTCTCCATGCATAAACTAAGCAAATCCTAAAATGTGATATTGCAAGACTCAGACAAAAAATAATATACTTGTAATTATATTACTCATCTATTTTTCAGGTGGCTAATATTTTAAACTATCTTAGAAACATCAAGTTATAATACAGACTGTCTCCAGATTCCTGGAAGTACTGTCCCCTTTCTCCCCCCGGTCATGCTCTTGTACTAACTAAAAGTAATTAACACAAATTTTGCTCTCTCGTATGCCTATCAGAAGTACCTGCCTCCAAAGTTCCTGCCTAACATGAATAAAAACAACAAAAAAGATGTTCTATGTATGGGGAAAAAAAGCACTGGGAAACTCAGTCGCAGCAGTCTTTAACAGAACTGTGGAAAAAAACCTCTATGTTTTCACTCAGAAGGTAGCAGAGACATTTTTAAGAATTTCACTGATTCAGTGCAGTCAGGAAAAATAAAAATATTCTGTTTCCAAAAGATGGTTCCTGAAATAATTCTCAAGAGCCCCGATAAACTGTCTTTTTAGGAGAAGAAAAAAGCAAGTCAACTCACACGTACAGCTTCCAAACAGAAGTCTTACCCTCTTCCAGGAAAACAACAATGAGATTTTTATTACCCTGCTATGATTCTTTCATTTCAGACATGATTAATTAGCAAGTATTACACTTCCCCAAACTCCCACCACAGTCTAGTTGTTGATAGACCCATATGAAATAGCAAATAGACACCAGCAGTAAAAGACAAGTATCCAAAAGTCTATTCCAAAGAAGGAACACTTCCATCATTACCTCCAAATATGAAACAGGCTGCTTTTAACAGCTTTCACTAAAAAAAAAATTTTTTTGAAAGTTGGTCATTTTTTCAATAATACCATTTAAAATTTGAATAATGCATGCAACATATTCAGTATTCAAAGATACATGGCATATTTAATCTGTTACCTACCTATATTTTTAATTTAAGCTGAAATTATGAAAGACTTGTGAGTCCTTGAAATTTATATTGCCAATGATCCACATGCACAGTTAATAAACAATAAAGATGATATGAGCAAGCATGTTTTGGGAAATGATTTTAATAGAAAAAAATTGTTTCTTTCTCCACTAAAAGCTAGTATGTCACACATGAAATGAAGATAGGAAATAGAAATAAGGACTAATAGAGAAGATGAAGGGAAGAGAGCCACTCTAAAACCTGAAAGCATGAAAACTCTAATTCTCTATATATTGTTCCACAACACTTTCAAAATAATTTTCCCTTTAAAACAATCACTTTCAAAATGTCCATATGAACCAAGAAGCCAGCCAAAACTGACTGTACTATAAATATGTACAATGGTCAATTTAAAAAGGCTGGGGTTTCCTTTTCAACCTTTTCAACTGTTACATCCAAAAAACTTCACACATAGTATAATACTAATAAATAGATCTTGTTGGTTCCAGGAAACATTTTTTTTTTTTAATCTATCCTGGTCAAAATATCCTTGCTTTTCTTCTGTTGTATTAAATTTAGGATCAAAAACATCAAAGCAGCTTCCACCTCGGACCTAACTTTTAGAGGATCAATGTGACAAGGCAGTCCCTGATAGATGTTTCTCTTGATAAACGACTTGTTCAAAAGAGACATTGTAGCTTTCATTTCCTGACCACAACACACTTTTAATTTGCAACAGCAGAGCTGCCAGAGTGTGAGGACTTGCCCACTTTCCAGCCTTTTAGGTTTGTAGCTCTGGCTCCTTTAGGCCACACATTTGAGACAAACAAAATCTAAAAATAATCAAAGTAATAGAATTACAAAATAGGAACCACTGATGCCACTCTATACATATGTACAAGTGTCTATAGATTACATATAAACTTTTCCTCCGCAGAATTCTAGTATATGATAACAAGCTTCCTGAATGAACATCACTTACACAACGGGCATTTAAACACACAGGGAAATAAATGATGTGACTATTATTTAATAGTAAGCAGAGACGGGGGCAATTTATACATTTAAATCTGCTGTTAAATGTCATGAATTATATGACTGCCTACCCCAATGTGTTTTTTACATATTACTGTAATAATTATTATTACTACTACCCAGAAATCACATTTAAGTATCAATACGGTGAACAGTCAAACCATCCAATTTCTGCTCTCAGCACATTGTCCGAGCTCCGATTTAAAATTTATAAATGTAATATCCTCCTCATCACAGGCAGCAGCCCAATCTGCTCTGAATATATATTACAGCTTTAACATCACAGAGGGAAATCGCCCATCTGGCAATCCCATTCGCTCCAACAGCTCCGGGGGAAAAAAGCTGTGCTCTTTCCTCCTTAAAACATTTCTCAGGGCAAATTATGTGCATCTAAAATAAACAGTCTTCTTATTGATCGCTTCAAAGTCAACAAGTTCCAAATGCAAAATTCAATCAAACCCTTCCTATCATGTAAGCGCGGTGTGTGTTTAGCTCAACAGTCACCAGAGTCCAACCAGAAGTGCCTGTCGCGCATCGGCTCTTGTAGTTCCTTTCCTTGAATTCACATTTGTGTTATGAGAGAGCAGTAACCACGGCCACATTACAGACCCCTGGCAGCTTTGCCCCACTGCTTTTTCTTTATTTCATACTCTCCCTTTCCTTCTTTCTCTCTTTTCAGGGTGAATGCATGGTGGTGGGGGTATATGTAACAAAAACAAAAAACAAAAAAATATTTTAAAGTGGACATACCCTTTGGTTGTGCAAAATACTTTTTAACATCTTTTTGTTGTTTCCTTCTAGTCTTAATTGAATATCACAAAGTATACACACGGTCATAAGAGCTACTGAAAAGACCCTCTCACTCCATTTATCTGACTTTTTTTTTTTTTGGTAAAGAAAGAGAGATTTCAAACAAAGTCAATTTCAGTGCCTGCTTATTTAATTCTGTCACAGGTTAAAAGTAAAAAGCGCTGACAGGCAGACAAGTGAATGGCAAGGAAAAAAATAAAAAATAAAATCCTACCACTATTCTTTAAATGGCAGTAAGGACTTTAAGCAATCAAAATACATTTTTTTATTTTCATGTAAAAGATATCCCTTCACTTACTCACTCTCCCCCAAAACACAACCACACTCAGAAGAACTGATTACTCTACAAAGTGCAATCATCGAGAAAGCAGAGTCAAACTGCATTAATAGATTGAGAAAAAAATTTTCATCCACTTCTGTGTGTGTACATATATATATATATATTCATTAGCAAGGAGTCTTTCCCCATACTCCCGCCCTCTCCCCTCTCCACCCAGCCCCCTCCCCAAAAAAACCCCATACTGAGTTTAACTAATTTACATACCATTTGACTTCAGCGGTTACATAGTGCATTACTAGTAACATGCAACTTTGGTATTACGCTAAAACTGATAAAGGTGGACTCCAGTCATTTATTAATCAAAAACTGAAACATACAAACAAGTGATAGCAAAAGCAAACAGGCATTTTAACATTAAAATATACATATATATATATATATATATATAAAGGAATTATATATCAACAGCTGCTCCCCAAGCAGAGTCTCCAATGGTTTTATCATACTATTTAATTTGTCTTTCCTATTTAGATGCAAAGGAAGTAAATTCCAAAACTGACATACCATAAACACTGGTGCTACTGATCATTTCTTGCTGGCAGCACAAAAAGCTGAATTGGATTTCTCACAAGCAGGAATTCCAAAGGTTGCTTTTCATTAAAGTCACTTTTCCTCTCAGCTATCAAATGTCACTGCCTTGAAACGTGGGCCCTTTCGTCAGGTATTCATTTAACCTACATGCATATAATTAAGGGGGAAAGCAACATCAACAAAAAGGGGATCTCAGATCACAGGAGAAGAAAGAAAGGAAAAAAAAGCACATGACCAGGAATGCAAGTCCATGTCAATTTCACTCACTCCCATTGAAACTAACAAGAGCTCCGGGGAGGACGGTAATAGGATCAGTGGATTGTATATACCATTAAATTATACATCTTTCTCTCCCGTTCCTTGCCAACAATACGCCCACCACGCTGTACCCCATCCAAGATGATGTGCTTACATTTTTCTGCAACCGATCTTCTGACATTTTCACGTTCCTCCAGTCACGAGATTGTAATTTAACCTTAACTTTTTGTGTGTGCAAGATTCTTATTTACACTTCTTATTTACTTAGAAGTTAGTTCCCGAAGAAAGTCTAGCCCCACCCTATGGCTCCGCTTTCTTATTTTTTATTTTTGAAGTAAAAAAGAGAGTAATAAGTAAGCCCTATATAGCGGAAAACGAAATTCTTGCAATCGCGAACTCTTAATCCCACACTATTGTTACAATGATTAAGCAGCAAAAATATGCATTCTAATGTTTCAGAGCTACTTTGTACAGAGAAATTAGACAGCAGGTTGGCGTACAGAATAGAAACGAGTGCAAATTAAATGTAATGTTTAAAGCACAACTCGAAGATCTCTTTTCATTACGGTCTTGAATGTATTTATATTCTTTAAAAATTAAACAAACAACCACAAAAACAAATTTAAACAGATGGTAGAAAACTACGAAGCTCCTCTTACCTGAACTCGCGGAGCGAAAACCCGATAGCTTAGCGTAGCATCGATCCGATGTGTTTGCTGATGAATGGAAGCTAGGGTTAAGTGAAGGTGCCTATGATTTGAAATCATTCCAAGTTTTTGAAGGGAAGACGGACTGCAGCCTCTGCCATGTTGGAATTTCAAACCCAAAACAGCTGCTTGGAAGGAGCCAGCATGCCAGAGGCTGGGCGCAGGCGCAGAGCGCCGCCGAGCCAAATTCAAATCACTTTCACACTAAGAGCCAAAGATCAGTTTTCAAAGGAGAGAGGGAGAAAAGAGACGGAGGCTGCCGTGAGGGAGAGGAGACGGGAGGCAGTGGCGAGAGGCGGGCAGTGGAGAGAGACGGGCAGCGGGAGGACCGAGAGGGAGAGGCGCTCGGAGCCCGCGGAGCTGGAGGGGGAGAAAGGGAGGCGGGAGGCGAGCGGAGAGCGAGCTAGAGACGCGCCAGAGATTCATGGGCAGGGAGGGCTCAATGGCCGCGCCGCGCTGGCCGGCCGGCCGCTCGGGTCATGTTACACGGCCGGGGCCGCGGCGGCCGCCCAGCCTCGCCGACGCGCTCGCGCCGCCCGGAGGGGGCCCGGAGGTCATGATTACGCGCGCGGGGACCCGGAGCTCTGCCTGCCCGCACTCTCGGGCGGCCCAGCCTGGGGAGAGGGGAGCGGTACCTCCGGAGGGAAGGGGGGGTGCCTTTCTTTCCCACGCGTGACCAGCCGGCCCTCGCGCTCCCAGCCCTCCTTCCCCGGCTCTGGGGCCCGCCGCCCCTCCCCGCACGCACTCCCGCCCGCCCCAGGCCCTCTCGACAGCTGCCTCGCCGCTTCCCCCGTCCCCACCCCCATGACTCCGCGCTCAGGACGGGACCCGGACCCCCGAGAGCCGGGACCTCACCCTCACTCTCCCTGGGGCTCCCAGCATCAGCCAGAGAATGACTTTATCTGCAAAAAGAGGAGGCAACTTCGGGGGGAAAAGCCGAATTCACCCAGTTCCCCTCCCCCGCCGCCCTGTGAATAAATAAGATCCGAAGTGGCTAGGTGTGCGGTCCACTCTGCGGTGCTCCGGCTCCCCTCCCTATCTCCCCCAGGCGACTCGGGCTGGGGAACGCAGCGCCCGGGGGCCCCTGGTGCGGGCGGCCGGTGCGCAGGCATAGACGTTAGCCTGCCTAGCTTTCCCAGCCCCCTTCTAGGGAGCAATCTGGGGACCCAGGAGTGGGAAGAGAGTGGGGGCTTTGTGGTGCTGGGAGCTGAAGAAGAATGAAATGTGCAGTTGAATGTGTTGCTGCATCCCAGGGAGCGATGCAGTGCTGATTGTCTGTTGCTGAGATAGCCTTTTGTTCGGAACATAAGGTTTAAGAAACACACACACGTTTTCTGGGGTCTCTTGTTAGATGTAAATGTGCTGCATCCAGACGCTTACTATGCAGGGTAAGCTCAGTTGGTTTACTAATCACCCCGCCCCACCCCCAAACAACCAGGATCATTTGAATGGGAACCTCATTCAGACTTCTAGGCTGCGAGTATTGCCTTCAACCTATTTCATTCTAGACTAGCCAACCATCCAACTGAGATAATAAAGCAAACAATAACATTTGATCATGATGTCTACGAGATAATGTGCCCGGCAAAGTTCTTTAGAAATTGTAATGAGAAAGAGAGTGAGTGGGGTAATAATTTCTCTTCGTTTTCATTAAATATGACTTTAATAGATAAATGGTAAGTTTATACTTTGGCCTGGTGGACATCCGGCCCTCTATATTTCAACTAAGCTAAGAACGAAAGAGGCGAATTAAATATTCGACCGGGAGCCCATCAAGCTGAAAATGTTACCTTTGAAGGTTGGAACCGAAAAAATATACTTTTTAGGACTGACCCTCCTGATAACAAACGGTAGTCACATTTCCCCCCCTTCTCTGTTATAGATTTAATAGACTAAATTGCAGCTCTCCAGATGATGAAATGCAGCTTTTAAAATATACCACATATATAGTCCGAAATTAATTTCATTCTCCTTCTGTGATTTTCTTACCTTTAAACAGATAGCTATTGAATGAATGCATTTAACTAACACAATGAGAAAGAAAAATTATTTTAGTTAAATCTAGGCAGATGACAGAATTTAAAAGAGAAAAAAAAAAATCTGATTCAAAATCTTACTAAGTATTTCCAGGGAATGAAATCTGTATTTGGAATAGATTTGACCTTTTTGTGCATTTTTTAAAAAAACAGGCTTCAAGATAAAACAGAAGAACTTTATTCTGATTAACAGAGAGTACTGAAGCTCCTTTAGTTATATTTACAAGATAACTTTGAAAATGATATTATGAGAAGTTGCCCATTGGATTTCACCACAAAGAAATAAGTATAGGAAAGTATCTATGGGTCACTGTTGGATTGAGTACAGATGAATTAAACAACAACTGTGAAGAATTTATAATTTCAGTTATTGCCCATGTGGAGAATGCCGATGACAAGCCCTCTGTGCAATTCAAGCAAAACTGCTCTGTCCTTGTTTGTTAAAAAAAGTTCAAAGCTCATCAACCTTTAACACGAAATTCCTAGTACTGAATTTACAGTTCCTCATGTAAACCAAAACACTGAATAAAACAGAAATAATGGAATCACTACTGAGTAAAAACAATGTATTTTGATGATTAACAAATTCATTTTCAGTATTTAAAGTAAACTAAGCCCTACTTTTAAAAGGGACCAGGAAAAGTGTGGTTAGCAGAAGTTTATTCATAGAGAAGTAGTACTTTCTCCAGTTCTCTTATATATTCATTTGAAATACAGATTATAAAATCTATCATTCACCATACAGATGGGCATAATTAACATTGGGATCAAAGAAATGGAAACTATTCAAAAGATCATTGCTTATATTTACATAGAGTTTTCAAAGTGTTCAAAATTACATATATTCCCAGGGGGAAAAAAGGCTTATGTAATAAAATATTATGGGATTTGCACAACTAATAAAATCCATAGTGGAGTTCATCATCCCACTATTTCTAGGTTTCTTTCTATCTTCTTATGTATGGGGAAAGGCTGCTTTTCTTACATTACATTTTGCAGAGGAATATGAAGCTTTGTTTTTCCAAAGTTTCATTTTTTTTTTTTTTTGTAAAATTAGCACAATGTTTTATTTTTGTTGTCTTAGTAAAACTATAACAATGTGATTCAATTAAATAGCATCTTAATAGTCACTGTATTCTAGCTATATTTTTAAAGTTGTATTCTAAAGTTTCTGGTTATAATTGATACCTATCTCTATACTATATTTTATGAAACTTCTCTTGTGGTAACATGAGAATAAGAAATCGAGTCTTTAAAGAAAGCTGATTGGCTAGTCAAAGAAATAGTTAATTCAATGAAAACCTGGGCTAATTGTTTTTCCCACTGCATTATATACTTTGCTTATCTCTTTCTTTTACTTTTTAAATGTAGAAATGTAGATGAATTTCTAATAGACAGTATATTCTGACTTGGGCTTTTTAAGAAAATCAGAAGAAAAGTAAACATGAAGTATCCCTTTTTCTTTCAGGATTGTGTGTGTCCCTCTGTGTGTGTTTTCCTCTCAAAATCATTCAGAGGGAAAAATTACTTTACTTTTCCCTGTTCTTATTCTCATTACGCATATCAACAACCCTCTCAAAATCATTCAGAGGGAAAAATTACTTTACTTTTCCCTGTTCTTATTCTCATTACCCATATCAACAACCACAAAGTAAGAAAATAAGCAAGGTGATTCTGCAGGGATTTTACAGATGCCCCTATGTTTGTCTGCACTGGACTAAGGAGAATTTGACCCAGGTTAGACACAGAGGTGTGCTTTACCCACGTGATGGGAAAGGAAAATAAGGGAAAGATGACGGTAGATAGAGTGTAGAGAAGATGAAGGAGAAGAAGGTGACAAGATGCTTTACAGAGAAAAACAAGTTTCTGTAATGTATGGTTTATTATGAAATGCTCAACACAATTCAACTTTTAAAACTGCTTTTTAGTTTCAAACTCAAGGACTATTTTAATAGAACATTAAACTAGCAATATCTTCTTCCAAACTATGTTTCAAAAAACATTCCAAGACTTAGTAGCTATTTACAAGACCTACACTTTTTTTTTTCATATTGCTCACAAAATCTGAAGTGTCTTATAATAATGCAAATTACTGACATAGTAATTTTTTAATGTTTCCATAAAATTGCAGTTTAAGGATCTTCATTTGCACTTCAACTGAGACTACTAAGAAGTTCTTATGCACTATTCCCCTCCTCAAAAAAAAAAAAAAAAAAAGTGAAGACCTTGACCTCATTTTTGTGAAATTACTCAATTTGTTAGAATTACACTTGAATACAGGTACTGTCAAATGGCATTAGAGTGGTCTGTATATCTCTTCTGTGACCTCACCCTACAATGGAGAGACAACCGGAAAATCCTGTGATAGGTTCACCAGAGATGTTTTCTTGGTTTTGCAAAAGTGTTTTCTTCTAATAACCTGAGGATTATGGTTTTTTTCATTTACTCTTTAAATAGTGGTACTGTTCACATATTTGCTGCAACTTCTGCCTCTCAACCTCATTTAGGAAAAGTACATACTGAACACTTACTGTGGTTAAAAGCATTGCCCTAAAAATTGCAGAGGATTTAAAAAAAACCGACATTAATATGTCATGGATGTGTCCAGATAAATATAGTTCAAAGTGAATGTTGAACTATAATAAGTGAGTCATAAAGGGGTTCTGTCCAGAAGATATAGGTTCTTTCATGAAGGAGGCGTCAGTTTTCCTGGCCTTTGTAGTATCTTTATTTCCCTACACAACAAGCTGCTTGTCATTTGCATGCACCGTGTCATTTGTCCCCTCCGTGCCTTGCTATTCATTGAGCCCCCTATTTGCCCTCCTCTTCTGTGTGCTAACTCCTTGCAGACACTCAGAGCTCTTATCTCCTCCAAGGGAGACTTCCCAGCCTTCCTAGGGGCACTTCAGTATCTTTCCCCTGGGCTCTTTTCAGACACTGTATCTCTTTCTCTCATTATCACATCATTTTAAAAGTATCTTTGTATTTGATCCCTCTGTTGTATTGTAAGCTTCTTGAGGGCAGGCATCATTGTAATTTCCATCTTTGTTTTGTTTTTTCCTCCCCAGTGCTTAAAATAGTGACAATAGTTTAGTGAGTAAATTGATTGAGGAAATTAAGGAGTTGAGGTGTTGAGGAAATAGGGATTCACAAACACAGCAAGGAACAAAACTACGTGGTCCTTTGCAGGAAACAGCATCTGATCTAGTTTGTTTGCTCGAGCCCTTGCTTTGTACAGACACAAAGCAGGAAATAAAGATGAGGATGAGAATGGGGGGTGCATTATGGAGGAATTTCATTCAGTCCTTGGGTGAGAGGTTTGCACTGCAGTAGGTAAGTAACAGGAAGCTCTCATTGGTTTTTAAGCAGGAGATTTATGAGGTCTGAGACCTGCTTTAAGAAGATATAGCTAATAGAACTGGAAACAGGGGGACGGGCTGGGAAGTTATTGCAATGGACTATCATTTTCTGGTCCCTCAAACTGTCAATCCTTCCTGTAGGGTTCAGTGATATGCTTCCTTGCCTTCTTTATAGATGGTCCATCTGTATTGATTGCTCAATACTGTACGTTCATTTTGTAATATTACAAAATGTCAGTGTGTTTAAAGGCATTCATTTAATGTCAAAGATATAAAAAGGTACAATACATTGGAATGGAATGTTTTTCTTCCTCAACCTGAACATAGTCTTTCTTCTCATTATTTCACTTCCCTCTCCCCGCCATCACCACTGCCACTTTACAATTAGTTCCACTCAGCCTGTGCTTTTAGCTTAGCAGGTATTTCATTTTCAAGGGAAGTAATGCCTGAAGATAAGAAAAGTTCCTCCCTGGAGTATGTTTGGGCAAGCAAAATAAGCAAAGTGAATTTGGTTTTTATATACTGGATAAAAATATAGATGCACATTTCCTTCATTTAAAGTATATTAAAGTTTCCTAAACAGGATTTTTAATTCACTTAAAACAGCATTAGGTTAGGTGGGCTGTTGGTGCTTTGAATTAATGTGCAAGCTGTTAATCTCCATAGACCTGGATTTAAAATTAGACAAAGCAATAATTAGTTTGGCACCATCATTTGACTACCCAGAGGGTAATAATGTAGGTCATAAAATACTACAGTCTGGCACAAGTTTTTTTGTACAAAACAAGGATCTGGTATTAGGTGGTGTGAAAAAAAAAAAAAAAGATTGTCACTGGGAAGTATAATGGCTTAGCTTTTGATGTGTGTTCCACTATTCCTAAAGAGACCTAAATTCAGCAATTCTTATCAGGTTTTCCTATTTAACATGAGTCTTTCCCTTCTAAGTGATACAAAGAAATCTTCCTACCTTCCCTCAGTAGCTGGTGTTCCCTGCCCTCTCCACCCCCATAATGTTTCCACACAGCATTTGTGCATTTATTCACAGAATTAAGATTTTAATTTGCACTACACTTTTATTTAGCTGTAGTTTTTCCTTCCATCAGTTTGCCATTTTGTTAAATTATAAAAATGGCATACTGTAAACATTTTTTAAAATATAAAAGTGTTGCATTCAAGGAAGTGCTTACCATATATACCTTGATTTGTTTTCATGGCAAATGACTACTGGCAATATCAATAATTCAAGAACAGAGACAATGAAAATACAGAGGAATTGCATTTGGATACTTCTTCCTGTCAATCATCTTTGCCAGATTCCTATTTGAACATTCAGAAAATGAGGAAGACATCAGATTAGCCTTAAGTATAAGTAATAGTTTTCTGTTTCCTTACACTGCTCACCCCAACTAAGCTTTTAAAGCACAGGTATCTTGGGTGTCTCTGTCTAGCTTAATATTTAAAGCTATGGAAATAATGTTTTAATATTGCATTGAAAATATATTTCATACAATATAGATGTACAGACTTTATATTTTACATAAAGCAATATGCATGCACCTGTGTGTATCTATGGAGAGTCTTCAATGTATTAGATGAGGATATTCACAAATCATTTAAGTTGAGCTTTTCAAGTGATGTGAGCTACTGATACAAACTTGCTAATGATAATTATAGAACTGATGCTGATTTAGTCATTTCAAAAAAGCCACGGAGGCATAATTAGTGTCTGAATGGCCTCAATATTGCATTATTAGGAGGCTAGGGTGAAACTTGAAATGAGAACATCAAGGCTGATAACAGAAAAGAAAACATGAAATACATACATAATTCATTCTGAGATATTATGAAGGTTTGTAACCAGAAACAATAATTTGCAGAAAGCATCTCATGTACTAGAGCCAACTGCAATCATTTGGTCAACCTGTTAAAAAGATCAAATAGTATATTCTTAGCTATTCTCAGTGGTGTCTTTGTAATAAAGTAGCAGCAAACAGACACTGTTTGCTTCTGGTCACTTTTAAAGAATGTTCAGTTTATCAGTAGGGACTTTAATCTCAACCTTAATAGAGTACAAAAGCAGCCTTGTTCCTGGGCTTCTCTCCTTAAGGCCACAAGCCATGTGCGTGTTTTTTTGTTTTTTTTTTTTCAATTCAAAAGAAGAAAAATAAAATTCTTCTCAGAACACTAAACACTGTTATTTTTTTTTTCCAAGCAGTAATTTTCATTCACCTTTCCCTTTTTCATACTTCTCTTCTCCGTTTCCTTCTTGCTAATACACAAATGCTCCACCATACTTCACAGTCATCACTGGAGTGAGGACAGGAAGATACCTACAAAGTATCCCCTGCCTTGGACCCCTGCCAGGCCAACCATTATTAAATGACCTAGTGTGCTGGTTGACTAGGGCATTATAACTCGAAAGTCCCCTTTTGGTACTGACTCCTATTAGGGAACAAAAGATATGAATAGCTCTCAAACCTTGTAAAACATAGACACAAACTACAATCTTAGTCATTCTTTTAGCATAGGTACATAGGTAATCAGACAACAGCATCTTTAAATATAAACTATATGCTATCTCAAATACTTGCTTCCAATGTGGTTTTCACTGTTATTATTAGTTTCCAAAAATGACAAGTTTGGGTTATAGTGCATAGGAGAAATCTAGGGTGTAGTTTGTTACTTATCATGCATGCATGCATGCTTAGTTGCTCAGTCAAGTCCAACTCTTTGTGACCCCATGGAATGTAGCCCGCCAGGCTCATCTGTCCATGGAATTCTCCAGACAAGAATACTGGAGTGGGTAGTCATGCCCTCCTCCAGGAGATCTTTCCAACCCAGGCATCGAACCTGCATCTGCTGCTTTGCAGGCAGAACCTTTACTGTCTAGGCTGTGAGGAAAGTGCCACTTATCATGAATAAGTATAAGTAATGTCTTCTGTTTTCTAAAGAGGCATCATACTTACAGAACAATCAGATTTTCAGCTATCTGAATGAAGAGAGGGTGAAGAGAACCATAAGTAACCAGGATGTTAGTTACAGAAATGGTAAGAATACATGCTTGGATATAGGTTGGGGTATTATGTGAATCAAATATGGTGAATAAGACTAGACTATATTTTGGTCCCCCAACTACTGCAGCCAATCAATTTAATAAAAACAATAAAGTTGATTTATTTACTAAGGCTCTCCACCATTCTTTATAATATCAGGAATTTCATTTGTACCATGGTTGTTATGAGTGGGGCCCCCAGAAGTTGTTGCACTGCACAACTGAAGTGTTTGCATATTACAACCTGTATATGAACAGTCTAATTTACTTGTCATACTTTCTATCGTAGTGGTATGGATACAAGTCAGTTTTTTAATTATCTAGTTTATATCTTTATTTTAAGAACCTGCTTTTCCTAAGTTTCAGTGGCTCATAGTGCAGGTAAAAGGCCATCCTTTCAAAACCGATCAGGAACCTGGGATGTGGAAACTATTATTATGAACATTAGTTAAAATATTTAAATACTTTTGGGTTTAGGCAAATAATAGAGATATTGATTAGCTAAATATAATAGTAACGTGAATGAAAGCATTTAAATATTAACTTTCTTAAAGAATTTAAGGTAAAAAAGTCTGTGGTTTGGCACATAGGAGACATTCAGCTGTCAAATGATTGAATGAAGGAATGGAGCTAAATCCATTTAAGGAAGAAACAGCACAAAAGTAAAATTAGGAAGTAGCCACAGTACTGGAAAAGGTCAGTTTTCATTCCAATGCCAAAGAAGGGTAATACCAAAGAAGGTTCAGACTACTGCACAATTGCATTCATTTCACATGCTAGTAAGGTAATGCTCAAAATCCTCCAAGCTAGGCTTCAAAAGTATGTGAATCAAGAACTTTCAGATTTACAAGCTAGATTTAGAAAACGCAGAGGAGCCAGAGATCAAATTGCCAACATCTTTTGGATCATAGAAGAAACAAGAGAATTCCAGAAAAGCATCTACTTCTGCTTCACTAACTATGCTAGAGCCTTTGACTGTGTGGATCACAACAAACTGTGGAAAATTCTTAAAGAGGTGGGAATTCCAGACCACCTTACCTGCTTCCTGAGAAACCTGTATGCAGGCCAAGAGGCAACAGTTAGAACCAAACATGGAACAATGGACTGGTTCCAAATTGGGAAAGGAGTAAATCAAGTCTCTATATCACCACCCTGCTTATTTAACTTGTATGCCGAGTACATCATGCGAAATCCTGGGCTGGATGAATCAGAAGCTAGAATCAAGATTGCCGGGAGAAATATCAATAAACTCAGATATGCAGATGACACCACCCTTATGGCAGAAAGTGAAGAGGAACTAAAGAGCCTCTTGATGAAGGTGAAAGAGAATGAAAAAGCTGGCTTTAAAACTCACCATTCAAAAAACACAGATCATGGCATCCAGTCCCATCAGTTCATGACAGATAGATGGGGGAAACAATGGGAACAGTGACGGGTGTTATTTTCAGGTTCCAAGTCACTGCAGATGGTGACTGCAGCCATGAAATTAAAAGACACTTGTCCTCAGAAGGAAAGCTATGACAAACCTAGACAGCGTATTAAAAACAGAGACATCACTTTGCTGACAAAATCCCGTATAGCCAAAGTTATGGTTTTTCCAGTAGTGAGAGTTGGATCATAAAGAAGGTTGAGCACCAAATGTTTGATGCTTTTGAACTGTGGTGTTGGAGAAGACTCTTGAGAGTCGCTTGGACAGCAAGGGGACTAAACCAGTTAATCCTAAAGGAAATTAGTCCTGATTATTCATTGGAAGGACTGATGCTGAAATTGAAGCTCCAATATTTTGGCCACCTGATGTGAAAAGCTGACTCATTAGAAAAGACCTTGTTGTTGGGAAAGATTGAAGGCAAGAGGAGAAGGAGATGACAGAGGATGAGATGGTTGGATGACATCACCAACTCAATAGACACAAGTTTGAGCATACTCTGGGAGATGATGAAGGACAGGGAAGCCTGGCTGCTGCAGTCCATGGGGTCACAAGAGTCGGACACCACTGAGTGACTGAGCAACAACAACCGAGTGTCTTAGCTCTTCTTGCCGCTGCTGCTGCTGCTAAGTCACTTCAGTCGTGTCCGACTCTGTGCGACCCCATAGACGGCAGCCCACCAGGCTCCCCTGTCCCTGGGATTCTCCAGCCAAGAATGCTGGAGTGGGTTGCCATTTCCTTCTCTAATGCATGAAAGTGAAGTCGCTCAGTCCTGTCGGATTCTTTGCGACCCCATGGACTGCAGCCTACCAGGCCCCTCCACCCATGGGATTTTACAGGCAAGAGTACTGGAGTGGGATGCCATTGCCTTCTCCGTAGCCCTTCTTAGAACCTCGAAAATAAGAGGGAATTAAACAATGCAATAGGAAAAAATTGGGGATAGACATTGTTGTACCAGAAAAGCAGTCAAACATCAAGCCATTAACAAGTTTAGTTACTGAATCTTGTTGTATTTTGAAGAAACACAACTTTTTACCTGTGATAACTTAAACTATAGAGAATGAACTTAAACTGATAAACTATCATTTCTTGTACTGACAGTGAGACAAGTAATGACAGCTTTCACTTGAAATAATTTTCTGTAGGATCACTGTCAATGTTTACCTCCCAGAAGGAGGAAGAGGGGAAGGAAGGTGGGCAGGAGGGGAAGAGGAGGCAGAGGAAGGAGGAGAATAAATATTGAATAATTTAAAAGTATAGAGGCATGACTTCAATAAACTCCTACATATAAATACTGCTTCAAAAATAAAAACCATTCTTATAATGACTATAATTATATTTTTAAAAACCAAACAATTGAGCAGCATGCTCATGTCAAATGCTGTATAATGAAGGCCATTTTTGCTTCTGCTACCAAAGCAGTAGGAACTTTCTTTCCTTCCTTCCCTTTCCATTTTCCCCTGTAACAGTCTTAATTTTGTTCTATTTCTGTAATTAAACATGCACCAAATCTACTTTCATGGTAACAATATTCCACAAGATTTGTGATGGCTGCATGTCACAGTGGATACAGTATTGAAGAACAATAAATAGAGACAAAAACTCTAAAAAGAATTCAATGAAATTTTTTCTATGATTTTCACGCAAGCCAATTAGTCACCTTGATAGTTCAGTTAGTCTTTTCAGTTTCTTAGTCTCTTGGAGTTACACTCGGTTGATTCAGGAATCTTCCTCTTCTCTTAGTCCTTTCCTTCTTGTGAGGGGCATTCTAGAGCCTCTTCAACATGGAGACTGTCATCCACAGCCTCACTCTGTCTTCACTGAGGTTTGATTCATTCTAACTCACTTTTGGTGCTTCAGTCTTCATATTGGATGCTTCTGTAGTTGGTATCTCCGGTCCTATAATGGAGTCTTCAGCCTGTATGATCCAGGTAGCATCTGGTCACAGCCCCAAACATGTTTCCTCTCCACTTTTCTGTATCCCTCTTAGAGTCTTCTTGAATATTTTCCTGTGCCACGCTTGGTGTCTGCCTTATGAGAGTCTGTCCTCAGATCCAATCCTGTAGATATCTTATTCACTCACTGCTCCTATTCCACAAGGACACCATGATAAGCCAAACTTTTTTGAGAAGAGAGAATAGGAAGGAACAGTGAGAACCGCATACCTAAACCTCAACCCTATTTGTCTCTTTTCTTTAATGATCAAACCCTTCTCCTTCCGCCACTGTCCTCATCTATCTCTTCCCTTCCTTCAATCCAATGGAGGTTTTGTGTTTTTTTTTTTTTTTTATCATTTTCTGTATTGGAAAAAGTTATTTTTTACTTCATATTGTAAGCTTTCCAACTTTATTTTTGTATAAACTCTCTTTCTCAACATTCATAAGGCTTTTCACTTGTAATCTTCAAAGATGTTCTCTCTCAAAAATCCTTTGCTTTTTTTTTCTTTTTCAAGATGACTTGTTTCTATGGTTGGAACTCAAAGCTGAGATTTTTACTCTTGTTTATTCCTTAACCCTCTAATCCCTCACTGGGAAGATGATGAATTGTGTGGTAAGGGTAATGGATACAATGTGGAGGATGTCCAGGGGAAGATTAGTTAATATCTCAAAATATGGCCCTATTATCCCACCATTATTAGCATGATAGAGTGAAAGAAATCTTCAGAGAGAAGCATCTCAATCCTCTCAGAAAAATAGCTAAGTATTATTTGCTCCCACACATTCTGCCGGCATGGCCTTTAGAACTAATTGATAGTTTAGTTACAAGCAGCATTGAACATAACAAAAAACATCTCCATTATGCTTTTTCCATTTTGGGCTGATTTTTTGGGTGTTTGTATCTCCAACATTCCAGAATTAATCTCTAGGGATGAGCAAACTTGAATTTTCTATGGGTCATCCACTGAGGTAGGCTTTTTACCTAACTTATTTCACATAATTTTGGGGAAGGGGTTACTTTCATCAAAATTTTTAGGTAAGAAAACTGACTCTCAAAGGGGATAAATAATTTGCATCAAGGGCAGAAAACGTAGTGAACGGCAGAGCTAGGACTTACACCCAGTTCTATTTTATTCCAGTTCTTTGGTATTATTATTACATCTAGCTCTTGTCTTGATCACTTTTAGTGGTGTTTTACGCCTCTGTGCTTCACTGAACATCACTCTATGTACACACCTAGAATCAGTGTCATGACTGCAAGGAAATTGCTCAATACTTTTCAGACTTGTTCAGGCAAAATTTCCCATCCTAATTAGATTTGAAGTTATTCACTCAAGCTGTAAAGCAGAGCTGGAACAGTGTGCAGTGGAGTTCTTGTTTATTGTTCAGTTAAACTGGTAGTTCTCAGCTACATTTCTTCTGAAATGTCAACTGCTTATTAAGTTGATGGGGTGAGGGGACAATACATCAGACCAAATGTGTTTCTATATTTTAATGCCCATTCTCCTTCATTTGTTTGAAAAATGTTCATGATTCAAAATATGTGAAATTTTCAATAATTATGTTTTCACTTGATTTTGCCTAAACTAAAAATGATACACATTGAGGGTGACTTCTTTCATAGATAGCTTTCTGTTCCTTCCTCCATGTTTTTTCTCACTAAAACTGACTTTTTATCATAAGTCAGAGTTATCCTTTCAGGAAATAAAGAAATGCAATGCAGAAATTCATTCAGGTCTGAGGTTAAAATTGAAAGAGAATTATATAAGTATACATAATATATTATAATATACATATACAAATTCAAAGTGTGTTTCTAAGATCTTTGTTAAATTTAATGTGCTTTAGAAAAGTGAACACTTCTACTGTTCTACCAAACAAATGTAGAACTGTAGGACTAAATCTCCATCTGCAGAAAAATCATAAGACTAGAAGAGATATTCCTTAAGACAACATTTCTCAAAGCATGGTATCAAACCCCTACAGTAGAGTCATCTAGAGGAGGTTACCGTATTCTGTTCTAGACCAGCTAAATTAGAATCTTTAGAGGGGAATCATGGAATCTACATTTAACAGGCTCCTGTGATGATTCTTTAATGTACTTAAATTTGAAGACTTCTTCCTTGTGGTGTAGATCTAGACCACTCCCACCTTCAAGCAAGAATCACACTTATAAAATTCCAAGGAATTTGAATCCATTTATACTCAGTCTTCCTTTCTTTCCTTCCTTCTTTTTTGTATAGATATATTGATAGATTGCTACGTAGATGATGGAGAAAGAGAGAGAATATTATCTGCAGCAGATGAAATACAATTCCTCCTGCCTGAAACTTATTGGTTCCTTTTGCCCTATTTTGAGTGCAGAAAGATCCTCCCCATCCTTACACCCAGCAACACATCAAGGCACAGCTGAGTGTTTGCTTCTTTAAGGGCTCTTTCTTGTCTTAATCTGCCTGCAATGCGGGAGACCTGGACTCAGTCTCTGGGTTGGAAAGATCCCCTAGAGAAGGGAACAGCTACCTACTCCAGTATTCTGGCCTGGAGAATTCCATGGACAGAGGAGCCTGGCAGGCTACAGTCCATGGGGTATTGCAGTCGGACATAACTCAGTGACTTTCACTTTCACACTAATCTTGTCTTAGTGGCTCTTCTCTTAATGTGTTCTCAAGGTCGTTTCATCCCTCATTTCATCAATACCAACAATGTGCACAGAGATATAAGTCGCATGGGACCACTGTGAAGAGACATATTGGTCCCAATGTTATATCTTTTATCAGAGCACTTCATAACTGGGCTTCCCCTGTGACTCAGCTGGTGAAGAATCCACCTGCAATGCAGGAGTCTTGGATTTAACACCTGGGTTGAAGATCCCCGAGAATGGAAAGGCTACCCACTCCAGTATTCTGGCCTGGAGAATTCCATGGACTGTATAGTCCATGGGTGACAAAGAGTCAGACATGACTGAGAGACTTTCACTTCATAACTAGATTTAAAATGACATTTTCTTATTATTAATATTAACTGCTTTGACAGTTACATCTTTTTATCCTTCATACTTAGCTAGCCATGGATTACATGACTGATGCAGATGAAGAGCACCTATGCAATGATCTTCAGTCTCCTTGGAGGTAACCATTGTCTACTTCTCCACACATATCACACTTACACACAATTCTGGCTAAATACCAGTAATCCTCCATATAAACAGATTAGATATAATTTAGAAGCAAAAACATTAGTAGCTCAGTCATGTGGGACTATCTGCAGACCCATGGACTATAGCCCACCGGGCTCCTCTGTCTACGGGATTTCCCAGGCAAGAATACTGGAGTGGACTGCCATTTCCTTCTCCAGGGATCTTCCCGACCCGGGACCAAACCTGGGTCTCTTGCCTCACCTGCATTGGCAGGAGGATTCTTTACCACTGCACCACCAGGGAAGCCCCTGAAGTCTTCCCAAATCACCAAATCTGAAGGAGTTGTCCCTTTCATGGTTGTGCTCTGCTATATAGACTATTTCTTACTTACGATGGTTCAACTTACCATTTTTTGACTTTAGAATTGTGAGAAAGTGATAAGCATTCGGTAGAAATCGTGCTTCACATCATGATTTTTGCTCTATTTCCTGGCTAGTGATAATGCAGTACGTATGATCCTCTCTTGTGATGTTGGTTAGCAGCGGTGAGCTCCTGAGGGTAAACAGGAAGGTAAACAATGATACACTTACAAGTATTCTGTACCCATACAAGCATTCTGGTTTTCACTTTCAGTACAGTATTCAATTAATTACATGAGATGTTCAACACTTTATTTTAAAAATAAGCTTTATGTTAGATTGTTTTACCCAACTGTAGGAATGTAAGTATTCTGAGCACACTTAAGGTAGGCCAGGTTAACCGATGATGTTTGGTAGGTTAAATGTATTTAAATGCATCTTATAAATGCATTTATTTTGACTTAGGATTTTTCATGTTATGATGGTTTATCAGGATGTATACCTATCATAAGTCAATAAAGATCTATACTGCCATTAAACACAAAAAGTTAGTATCTTTTGTAGTGTCTTTCTTTCATCACATGTCAGAAACTTTAAGAACAGATATTATTTTTTATGATGTGATCAGAGCCCCAAACAAATCCTAACAGTCAGTAGTTACTCGTTAAAACCTCCTGAATAAACCATTAAACTTTTAATTATTTGAAATAAAAGCAAGTTTTTATTACTATAATTATACCTATTATTCCTTAAGAATAGAAACTTATTTGTGAACATTGTAGATATTCAATTAATATCTGCTAAATAAATATTAAACTGATAAAGAAATTGTTCAGAAATGTAATTAAATTCAGTTTACCATGAGGATCATCATATTCTGTTAAACACTTTGATGCTATTAAAAATGAATTCTTATACATATTCCCACCCATATATTTTCTTATATTTTATCATGAAACATTTTACACTAAATTTCCTCCTTTTTAAACTGAAGAAAGAGAAAAGATCTTATATAAAAGTAGCCACCTACTGAATTCCATTCAGATGACCCCACTCAATGTGGAATCCAATTTTTAATGTGTGTGTGTGTCTGTACATACATACCTATGTCTATGTAGTTTCTAACAATATATCTGTATTACACATTTATCTATGAATATACATATACACAGATATATGTATATATATGTGTGTGTGTATGTATATATTTTGGTATATAGCCATATAGTTCTCCAGAATATAAGTATTTTGTATATACAGAGAAAGTAGAGAAAAAGAACTATATAGTTTTCAGGAACTACAGGATATTTAAGCAAATTCACATATTTCTTTGTACTATCAAGATGATGTTTGCTTTAGAATTACTATAGAATTGAACATAGGAATTAGTTGTAAGATAGTTATTAACAGTTATATCGCCAACTTTTTCTCCCTTCTCTTTTTCTTCTAGTTTCTTCTGCTGTTTTTTTCTTTCCCCTTGCCTACTCCTCTTGCTCTTTAAAAAACTCTTCACCTCAAATATATATATAAAAAACTTGCTGAGAAGGGACGATGAGTGAATCGTGTGACTTTAGTGAGTTCTGTGAAAACAGTTCTAGTCACAGGATGCCTGTTAGAATTGAAATGGAATTTGTGTTTACCATATTTTCCCTATCATTATATTCTCAGGCAGATGGGTCAATAGAAGAAACCATATCTACATCTACAAAAAAAAAATGCAACCCCACCCCGACACTTGAACGTTCTTGCTGGGCTGAGCCACAAGCTACTAGGGATGTGATTTATCACAAGTAAACAAAAAGATGAAGCTTCCTGACATTGCAAATACACAGTGGGGATTTCGACCCAATGCTCATTCTGTCTCCACGGTGCACACCTGTCTTCAAGCTGAGGTGAAGGTGGCAGAATTTTATTCTCTAAGACTGTAGTTTGATTCTTCATAACCTACAAACAGAAATGAGTCAAGGTTTTGAACTGGCATCAGCAGTCTCCGCCGTGTATCAGTGGATGTGATCTCACCTGATGGGACAGATGCAGAGGTATGAGTTGTTGCTCTGACTCAGAACAATCTCCTCATTGTAGAAAAAGGGAAGCCCCTTGTTTCATTTTGAGGGTTATCACTCTGGTCCCTGATACGCTTGGCATCTGTGTCCTCCTGAAATTGTCTTATTACCTCGTGAATGGGCACCATGCCATGCTAGCAGATGGACATAAAAATGCCAGAAACCTGGGCTGTGTTGTCATTTTTAAGTATTAGTGTCTAGAAATCTACGACATTTTAAATGCAGCTTTGGAGCTTGAAACACACTTGGAGAGAACAAAACACTCAGGGGCTGGTCAGATCATAGTTCTGTAAACACCAATGGTGGACAAGGGCAGATATAGAGTTTGCACCTCTCTCTAGGTCCATCACCATCAAAATGTCATATTTAATTACTAGAAATTTGTTCTAAGAAATACCAAGAGCCATGTCTCAGTTGGCAAGACACTGGAGAAATATTATGGGCTTTGTTGGCCACGAATAAATTACTTAACCTCTCTGAACCCAAGTTTTATCATTTACAACATATGAATTGAGGCAACAAATTATATAGTGTTAGGTATTTGTATAGTAACTCAGTTATTGTGCAAGTGAAATATGACACTGCTTAAGAAAGTGTTCTGTGAACTGATTGTGCAGTTTCATTCAAATGACAGTTTAGTCGTGAGCTATTATATTTTTGCACCTGTTAGCAGTCTAGCTAACTTCCCTATTTCTGATTTAAGTTCTAAGAAAGAGAATATCAAGATTAAATTTGGCTAACTAAAGAAGTTGTTGTTACTAAGTTGCTGAGGAGAGGTTAATAGTGAGCTCTATTTTGGCAAAAATTCCCAACTTGGAAAGGGCAAGATCCTCACGAGTTCTTCACTGGGCAGACAAGCAGCAGGGCAATTCGTAGACCACATTCATGCTGCCCAAGAACAGAGGAGAGGTGAGATCCAGACCACTGGGGCCCCAAAGTGAAAATCTGGGCTGAAATTACTCAGAATGGTTCCCTCTGCAGGTCATGGCCCATTGATCTTAGATTTGCTTACGCTTGTTTTGGACTTTTGTGCCTTGAAAGATTTCTACCATTGTTCCATTTGGCTTGTATTCAAATAAAGTTTAAAAACAAATACATTTAAAAAAAAAAAGAGGCAACCTGAGACTATAACATTTTGTGTGTGCAATGTAATTTACTCAGTGTATTAACATGGATGAGAAGGGTATCATTGCACAGCTTGGATCATAGCTCCTGCCCCTTGCCTTTATTTTTGGCCAGTGAGCCAGTTTATGCTTGTTGACTGAGGAGGAGGAGATAAAATATACAATGAAGGCCTCACCTACAGAGCTCTGTTTGTGACATAGTATGAAAAACTGATTTCTTCTTATAGGTGTGGCTTATCTCAATGTAAAACCCAATATGTGACACTGAGAAGCTGGCACATACTTAAAAAAAATACAAAAACTTTTATATCAGAATCTTATATTGCTAACTGTTTTCCTAAGATTTTTCTCATTTTTATTTCATATACCAGTTTAAATCTATGTAGATTTGTTTCAGCTCTGTGAAGTGCTTATATCTGAGGCAGACAGAAGTGGAAAAAAAATTTGTATTTTAATAACTAAATAGTCAGCTGATAAACTACCAATGACTAATCTGTAGCCTGCCAGGCTCCTCTGTCCATGAAATTCTCCTGGCAAGAATACCAGAATAGGTAGTCATTTCCTCCTCCAAGGGATCTTTCTGACCCCAGGGATTGAACCCATGTTTCTTGTGACTCCTCTATTGGCAGTCAGATTTTTTTACCATTAGCGCCAGCTGGGAAGCCCAATCTGAGATCAGGGAATCCAAATGATGATTATGTTCCAATGAAATTATTCCTTAAATTCATTATCTTTACGTTCTTTTCAACAATATTTTGAAAAAAATATACTCATTGGTATAATAGGTTGAATTTCATATTGAAACAATACAGCTCCCCTTCTAGGGAACTAATTAGATTGGAAAATAAAAATGATATTAATTGTTAAGTTAATATTATCTTCTTAAGTTTAGGAAAATTTTAAATATGCTTAAAGTAAAACAGTAGTGATTAATATTTTAGAAATATTATTATGACAGGAATAATTAAAATAATACTAGTAGAGGATGGTTTCAATGAAACTGACATCACATTTCAATTTACTGTCTGATTTGACATATTTGCTGTCTTTTTACCACTAAGAGTTCCCTTAGAGAAATGAAACAACAATAATGAAAATAATTTAAAAATTTAAATACGCCCAGTTCTTTCACACAATTTGAGCAATGAACTTTTTATGTGTCAGACTGCTTATGAGATGCTAGGAAACTCGAGATCAGTGGGTGAGGGAGCATTTGCTTCTTTGGATAAGCCTGGTGCCCTCCCATTTAACTGTTCTGACATGAGCTACATATTGACATAACTATTACCAATATCTTTCTAACTGCTCTAATAACACATTCTTGTTATTTCAAAGTATCTGTGCTGGTAAGTCAGTGCTAATGATTAGAAAAGCACAAATGTATGTAGACTTAGTAGTGTAATTTCATTGTAAATATTGAATAATATATTTCCATATAGATGATAAAACTAGGGCTGTCCTGTTCTAAGCAGTAAATGAACTCTGACACTTCTCCATCAATCCTGATCTAGTAATTTTTTATGATTCCAAAATGAAACATCCTTTTTAAAGAAGTCTCTTTTTATTAGTGTAATACAGTACATGGTATTCCTTCACTATATATATGCAGGTTGGAATGAAAATAGCAGCAGCTGATGTCTGCAGGATGTTTTAGGGCTTACATAGCCTCTTCATGTATCCCATTCTATTTAAAAAAGAACTTGAGACTCAAGAAAGTTAAGTGATTTGTCTAAGATCTCAGAGCTTGGTGAATGACACAGAGTGGACTTAACATTTCCTGACCCTAAAACCCAGGCTTTTTCCAATGCTAAACCATTTTCCCTGTTGAATACTCAAGGTTAAGAGCTTTGAGGTCACATGACCTGGGTTTGAATCCTGACACTTGGATTAACCTTGGGTAAGACATTTAACATCTTAGTCCATGTAAACTGGAGAAACTCTCAGTTACAACCTTATACGGTTGTGAAAATTAAATAAAATAACTTGCTGTTTTGCTCTTAGCACAGTGCCTGGCACTTTGCGATCAAATCAATAAATATTGGTTATTGATAACATGTACAATCATGTGCTTACTTATGTTTACTAGTCATCAGTTGTTTTGACTTTCCTCAAGTTTCTCAATTCATTTGTATTTTCTGTAGATGCTAGAAAAATGCTCTTGGAATGAATGTGGAAGTGAATGAGGCTAGAAAAAGCTTTTGGAATGAATGTTGAAATGAATAAAAACAAAATGTTTCAATATGGCACTTAATTAAACTATTGAATTAATTGGAACCCATTATAAGCATCTATTCTAGAGAACATGAATAACTAAAAATCTGAATTTTTTTCACTTACAGTCCAATTAGTAGTAGTGCCTTCTGAATTATGATGCCAATACTTTATTCACCGATACTAAAACTCTCTGCTTTCACATATAATCATTTTAATTTTTGCATATCTAGGTTTTTCATATGTTTCAGCATTTCTCTCAGATAAATATTCTTATGTACTATTAGAACCATAATATTCATATCTGAGTTTACCAAATAGTCAAATCCAGTTTTTTATAGATTTTTCACATCTGGTAACAAATTTAGTCATTATCATATAATCAGCCATAATATGTAAAATCTTTGGAATTGCTTTCCCTTTTTAAAGACTTTATATCATATAAAGTAATAAAGAAAAAATAACTTTATTTAAATATATACATTATCATATTTAGAAGTAGAAGAAAAAGTAACAACATGGTACAGATATGTGTGTAACAAATAGGGCAAAGTGTATAAAGCACTAAATTCACTTTGGTTAAATTTCAAATTAATAAATGCTTATCATTTCTGGGACAGTTATTGCACTTGTCTTCTTTTTTCATTATCAAATATGAGAATATAATCTTCCTTTCTTAGGAGTTCACTGTTTCTTCTGTCTCTGATGTCACATTCCCTTGCTTAAGGTAGAAGCAGCAAGAGCCAACTACTTATAAGCAAGCAAGAAGAGCTTGTTTTTAGGTAAATGATCTTGGCAACAACAAGACAAAGAGCTTGATAATAAACAGCTATCTATACTCTTCTCAGACTTTCCCACACTGCTTTAAAAATGCTTTTGGTAAAAAATTGAGATTACTGCAAATAATTAAAATGGCCAGGGATTTATAATTTATAATAACTCTCCGAGAGGCTATTCTCCTGGTGGCCTCCAAAACCACCAGGAGTCATTCCAAAGTCTATTGCCTTTCTGAATATCAAAACCATTAGACAACTGAAGAGACCAATGTGAGCAAGATCCATCCATCTATGATGGAACAGGGTCTTCAGAGTCCTGAAGTCCAGACCAGGCTGGCTCCCAGGCCTTGTCAGTTGGATAGCAGGTTCTGAAGCCCCAGTCAGAGAGTATGGGGCAGTTTCTTATTAATTCCTAAGGTGAGGAATTCCAGGGCATCATGTGTGTGTGCACGTGTCCTAAGTCACTTTAGTTGTATCTGACTCTTTGCAACCCCTTGGACTGTAGCCTGCCAGGCTCCTCTGAACATGGGATTTTCCAGGCAAGAATGCTGGAGTGAGCTGTTATGCCCTTCTCCAGGGGATCTTCCTGAATCAGGAATCGAACCCATGTCCCTTAGCGTCTCCTGCACTGGCAGCCTGGTTCTTTACCACTAGCGCCACCTGGGAGGCCCTAATGGACCAGCCTACACACCAGCTTAGAGCTAAGTGATTTGTATGCATTGTCTCATTTAATGATCCAGCAACATCTGCCCTACCAATGTGTGTACTTAGTCATTCATTCATGTCTGACTCTGCGACCCCATGGAATATACCATCCATGGAATTCTCCAGGCCAGAATACTGGAGTGGGTAACCTTTCCCTTCTCCAGGGGATCTTCCCAACCCAGGGATTGAAACCAGGTCTCCTGCATTGCAGGCAGATTCTTTACCAGCTGAGCCACAAGGGAAGCCCAGCTGGAAACAGCAGAGAAGTTTGAGTTCTATACTGATCTGATGTCTTGTTCCCTCAACCAGAGAGGTTGCAGTGACCCTTTCCTTACAAGCTTGTGATTTAAGAAAAATATTTGAGAGTCAGTATATACTAATAGGCTAAATATAATCAAGTGCCGAAGCAACAGGAAAGACTGGATGCTCAGGGTGGTGGGAAAGGGTGAAAGTCCTGTTTGCTCCCCCCCCCCACCCTGGAGAGTGTTGGGGAAAGTTGCAAGGGGTGGGTGCTAAGCATATGTACAGGGGAAGGGGCATGAGGAGCCTAACCTTACTGAAAGGAGTGTGCAGTGGGAGGGCTAGATTGCAGTATTAATGAGGACCTTTGGCACTCTCAAGATGAGTAATCACTTTTTATAGCCATTGTTACTAGTTTGGCTTTGATGGCTTTAAAAAATTAAGGCACATATCTTTTTACTCGGTGTTCTAATGCCTCTTAATTTATATATTAATTTGCTAATTCTGAGTAGCAAGACACTATGAAGGGTTATTCTAAAACTAATGCATTGTATTGCACTGTATTATGCACTTTATGTATTTTGGTATTTTATCCTACAAAATCAGGGAAATAAAATCCAACAAATGGTCTTTCTCCTAGGCTCTACCTTCGCAGACTGCTTTAAATAGTTCTACATTTGCTTTTGTGAACTAGATGATTTTGAATTGATAATTGGAAGGAAATTTTAAAAAGCAAGTGTGGTATTTAGATAATTTTGGAGGAGGGGAAGAAGGGAAAGAGAGAAATTGTACAGGATAATTAAGTTCCACCTTTGTATTCGTTTAAGAAGTTCAGGCCTGTTTAATTGACCTACTCTAATCTACCAGTCCATCCTAAAGGAGTTCAGTCCTGGGTGTTCATTGAAAGGACTGATGCTGAAGCTGAAACTCCAATACTTTGGCCACCTCATGAGAAGAGTTGACTCATTGGAAAAGACCCTGATGCTGGGAGGGATTGGGGGCAGGAGGAGAAGGGGACGACAGAGGATGAGATGGCTGGATGGCAGCACCAACTCAATGGACATGAGTTTGAGTAAACTCCGGGAGCTGGTGATGGACAGGGAGGCCTGGCGTGCTGCAATTCATGGGTTTGCAAAGAGTCGTTCATGACTGAGCAACTAAACTGAACTGAACTGAACTGAATCTACTGCAAAGGATGCATTAACATCAGTGGAGGTACAAATATTCCACAGTGCTGCTATGCTTGTGTTAAAACAAAAACAAAAGCCTCCTAGTTTTTAAAAATGTTGGCACATTTGCTGTACTTGATAAGAAATGCAAATGGATAGCTCTGTGGCACCAGCTTAAAATACTACCGTAGTAGGGAAGGTGCCCTACTTAAGAAGTTGTCTTTTCTTAAGCTGACAGGTTGAGCGCTAGTATGGCCAATAAACTCATAACACTAGGAAAACAGTTTTCAGAAGTTTGTGCTATTTTTCTATCAGCTGTTGGACATGGAGAGCTGTCACACTAATGGTCTTTCTTGTGTGTTTCAGCAAGTCAGCTACTTCCTGCTTATCCTCTTGGTCCCATTACTGTTCACCTACAGACAATGGAAGTTCAGGGCAACAAACATAGGGAGACCTAGCTCCTGAGTTCCCTCTGAGACTCAAAAGAGGAGGTTTGGGGCTGTTTTTCATAGAAAAGTTAACCTTGCAGTTGACCACTTGACCATCCAACTATATGTAATATGGCTCTGGTTTCAGTATTCAATTACACACTTAGTAGTGCATACATGACAGCAAGCTCATTCAATTAATTTCTCTGCTCTTCCTTTTGTCTTGGAAGGCATTTTCTTTCTTCACTGAAGAAGCCCTGATTAAGTGGGGGAAGGCGTATTTTACACTCTTCTTTGTCAGGATGTTCAAATGATGAAAATATCATCTCTGATATGCTCCACTGAAGACGTCTTGTACTTGGAGTAGAATGCATATCCCTGGGGAAGGCTGTCCTGCGTTATGGAGCAGGTAAACAGGCGGGGATGGAGGGACTTCACCGCAGGTCTCCTGTAGCCCCACATTAACATGCTTGGACTTGAGCTTGATGCTTCCCAAATGCGCTCGATGGTGCCCCTTGCTTAGATTCTGCTCCTGACAGGCCACAGGCTGGAGAGCGGTTCTTGCTGGACTCTGCAGTTTTCTGGCTTCCCTTGTTTGACAGAATCCAATTCTCCTGACCTTCAAGACATGGAGCAGAACTCATCGCTTCCACCTGGCCTACCCAAGTACGTAAAGCTATGCTCCTGGAATACCACTGCCATGGTTAGTTTAATTTTAATTTATTGCAGAGATGGTTTTATGCATATGACTTTATAACTGCATGTACCCTGAGACCTCTGAAGGTCAAATAAATAATAAATGCTCATTAAGAGCTTGGTGCTTTTGCTGAAACTGGCCAACAAAGATGTCATTGGTGATACTTTCATGTGGACAAATAGCATCCAAGTCAAGCGGACCTAGTATTAAACTATTACAGCGTTTGACTTTGCTGCTTTAGAAAATTACGTGCCAGCAATGCCTAGTCAGTCATTAAAATAGTGGGACAGTTTAAAATGGAGTTACCTGCTGATTAATCTATTTTTCTTTTAAACCATTGGAATTTGGGGGGTAGGGGTTATTGTTGATGTGTGTGTGTGTGTGTGTGTGTGTGTGTGTGTGTGTGTGTGTGTGTGTGTATAGAATGGGAGAGAAGGGGGAGAGAGGGGAAAGAAAGAATAACTTCTCATAATTCGTAAAGAAATCTCCTCCAGCTGTTAGAGGTTACAGAAAGAGACCCTAATTTTTACCTGTGAATGAAGCACAGAACGGGGTATCCAGGTGACCCCAGACTGCAGGCTGCAGAATTCCTGCCATGGAAATCCTGGCGTCCAGATGTTGTGTTCAAGGTCAAAGTGCTGCCCCCATCTCTGACATGCTGTCTCTTTCTCCAGATCCCTGGGCTGCTGTAGGGGGCTGGATGTGGATCAACAAGAAAGTATCCTGTGTGCCCAAGACCTCCTAGCTGAAAAATATTGAATCACTGCATGTGAATAAAAGTTAATTCTTTTAAAGAATAAAACATAGAAATCTGACAATTTTGGTTGATAGCATTCATATAATCTGATGACACAATATAAACTATTAATGTGCTAGGGAATTCTGCTTTATAAACTTCAGTGTTACACTGTGTTCCAAGTATGCTCTCCTTTGTTTTAACTACTAAGATATATTTACAACCTAATTATGTACATAGATTCTATTCCTTATCCTAAACATATTTATAGCTAAGAAAGGAAACCTAAAATTGGGGATGATTATGTTTGTCTCATTGGCTTAAAAGTAATCATGACCATAAAACCATTTTGGAAACATAGTTTTGCTTAAAATCAAACAAAATCAAAACAGGGAACTTAGCTTTCAATTTTAATAATGCAGAATTAATCTTAATTTAGAAGGGTTATCATCGTAGATTATTATAGTCTGTATTTCTTTGATGTGTCTAATTCCTATCTTTCTGTTTTAATAACTTTGCTTATGTCAGTAGCTATATTCACATGGAGATGCCCTGATAATTGAAGAAAGAAAGAAAGTGAAGTCGCTCAGTCGTGTCCAACTCTTTGCAGCCCCATGGACTGTAGCCTACCAGGCTCCTCCGTCCATGGAATTTTCCAGGCAAGGGTACTGGAGTGGGTTGCCATTTCCTTCTCCGGGGGATCTTCCCAATCCAGGAATTGAACCTGGGTCTCCCTCATTGCAGGCAGACGCTTTACCATCTGAGCCACTAGGGAAGCTCAATAATTGAAATCTCTCTCCAATTGCTAAATCAAATCTTTGGTCCTCATTCTACTCAAGAGCCAGTTTTGGATGAGGTGTGGAATGGTGGAAAAGACAAAGAGTGAAAAGGATGTGGGAGAATAAGAGGATACTTTACCAAGTTTCCTTCTCTTCTAGCTCCTTCCTTGCAAGTGCTCCCAGTGAATCTTGTCCCTCCCTCAAGTTGACAGGATTAGTTTTAATCCATCCAAAGTTCTTACCTTGTTTTGGGTGTCTTAGAGTTTTCCTCGATCTGGACAAATTTAATTCATTTTACTATGGCCCATAAAACCACCATCATCCTGACTTGCATTGTTGACTACATTATATATTCTACAGGCTAAACATAAAAGAATTATTTTAGACCTATCAATTCCACATGGCCCTATTATGGTTAAAGTGTAGAATTCTTAATAACTGGTATATAATTGCTAACATGGTGATTTTTTTTCAGCCATATTTTGAGATATAGTCTTTAACTCACAGGATTCCCAAGGTCTAGACAAGCATATACAGGTTGAGCGAAGGCAAAGTCAAGAATAAATGCAAACACCATTCAATAAGGACATTCAAGTGCTAGGTACTCTGCTGTTCTCTGACATGCATTATCTCATTTACTGCTCCCTGCCACAGCATGAGAGAGACATTCATATTTGCCCAGTTTACAGATGTGGAGACTGAGACAGAGAGAGTAACAGTCCAGGGCAAGTAGCCAGGCTGGGATTTCACTCAAGTCCATCTGACTCCAAAGTCTGTGCTCTGAAATACAGAGCTTCAACATCTGCGAACCAAAACATTGACTGATAAGTAGTGAAAAGCGATTCTCTGCATTGAAAGTAAAATGCATTTGTTATTTCTTCTTAAAGAAAATCAGTCATTAGAAAACTGTAGTGTAAAAGGGTAGGGGACCTCATATTTCCGCCAGGCAATTCCTCTCTCTGTGAATTTAGATTCAATCCACTATCAATATTGTCTGGCAATATTTCTTTCATTTTACCGCTACATCATTTGTAAGGTTCAGTGTTTCCAGAACTAAAACAGGCCAATCCTTACCATGCCTTATCAGCATTATTTGTATTTTAAATTACTGGAACCACTGCAGCCAATCACATTAGAAGACAGAGGACACTGTTGTTAATTCCAGGCAATATGTGAAATGGATAAAAACCCCCGAGCTAGCTATACAACTATTTCCCAGATGATTGTCAGACTTGTCTATTTTCTCTAACTCACATGCAGAGAAACCCAGACAAATCTGTACCCTTTTTTTTTTCTTGTATTGACCAAGTTCTAGGAATAAAATGTTTTCCTGAGCAATGACAACAACAACAAAAATACTGTTGAGTTTCTTGCAGTTCAAACTACAATATATTTATTTGTATAGCTTGTCTGAAGTCTGTCCCTTTTGTATAGAACTTTTAACTTGATTTTTTTTTTAAGCGACTGCTCAGCATTGCTCCTTAGACCCACAGGCTTTAAAAATATCCTAAAATGAAGCAAAAGAAAAATTTCAAGGAAAAAATTTGGCATTTTTCTAATGGGAAAATGGGAAAAGTAGTAATTCTCCTTTAAAAGAGCCCTGATTTATTTAGATTCATAAATTAGCTTCCCCTAGATGGGTATTCCTTTTAAGGACTGAGCATTTTTTAAGTATTATTTTCTTTTATATAATTGTGATATTCCTCCCATACTTAAGTCTTTTTATACCTTCTGGTGTTTGCTGGTATTTCCTCATGTTTCTTGTCTTGTAGATTTGTCACTCCATCTCTGCCTCTGTCATAACAAGGCCATCTTCTTCCCAATTGTCTCTTCTCTTCCATGTGTCTCTTCTCTTTATTAGGACAGTAGTCATATTGGACTAAGGGCCCAGCATACTCCAGTATGACCTCAGCTTAACTCAATGAATTATATTTGCAACAACGCTATTTCCAAATGAGATTACATTCTCAGGTCCTAAGGTTAAGACTTCAACATATTTTTGGGGGGTACACAATTTATCCCATTATATATATTACACTGCTTATGCTAAGTAAAATAAGCAATTCTAGTGAAAGTCAGAATAAATCTGATGGTGTTGTCAAGTACAGGGAAGAAGGAAAGAATTAAAGAATTAGATTGGCTAACGGATATTTACTGAGCACTTCATGTGTGCTACCATGTAGATTACTAGATAAGCACCATATAATCTATCTTCAAAGACATCACAATTGAATTGAAGGATTTGGGATATTACACATGTTCAGAAGCAAATAGAGAAAATTTTTTTTTACCTTAAAACACAATCAACAACCAAGAAGAGAACAAAAATACTTTTCTGCCACCCCCCAAAACAACCCTTCCCCCCCAACACCCCCACCCCTCCACCAAACTGCAAAGTAAGGTTTCCAAGTCTGTACTATATATGCATCTGGTTTCCTTGTGAAAAAGTAGTTCAATAGCCTATTAACTCCTATCAACATGTAATTGCAGCAATCATATCCATTTGATTTTCCTATCTTCCACAGATTAGTCAGGCATATTGAAAGCACTGAGAATAACAACTGAAAACCTGACAATAAAAGAAGAGACATGAAGGAGAAAGGGAATAGGAGAATTTGTTACTTCTGAAATCACGCAGTATAGAGACAATCCCGTATGCTTTGTCAGGTTCTATGAACCTTCTTCCTTGCAATATAATAACTGATGTTCAATGTAATGACCCCAAGATATGGAGAAACATTCAGATTCTGATCAATACGTTACATTTAATAAAACAGACGAATTTGCAACATATTTTAGAGTTTGCTCCAAAGTTGTTAAAAATATTAAATGATAAAACCAAACTATTTACAAAACTTAATCGACAGTGACAGAGCCCATGAGCATTTTTGGCAGGTTTTCCTGACGTGAAAGTGAGTGGCAGATACACGTTTAGAATTTCAGTGCTGAGGAGGGAGGTAAAAATGCTGGGCTGGTATGGTCATAATGTCTGCCATAATAACTTGGCCCCTTATTAGCACTTAGAAACAAAACTGGGTTTACAGTGTTCCAGAGTTGTATGAAACTAGAGAAATAGGTGCTAGCACTTTCCCCATCAGTTCAGTTCAGTCAGTCAGGCATGTCTGATTCTTTGCAACCCCATGGATTCAGCATACCAGGCTTCCCTGTCCATCACCAACTTCCAGAACTTGCTCCAGCTCATGTCCATTGAGTCGGTGATGCCTTCCAACCATTTCATCCTCTGTCATCCCCTTCTCCTCCTGCATGCAGCATCAGGGTCTTTTCAAATGAGTCAGTTCTTCACATCAGGTGGCCAAAATGTTGGAGTTTCAGCTTCAGCATCAGTCCTTCCAATGAATATTCAGGACTAATTTCCTTTAGATTTGACTGGATTGATCTCCTTGCAGTCCAAGGGACTCTCAAGAATCTTCTCCAACACCACAGTTCAAAAGCATCAGTTCTATGGTGCTCAGCTTTGTTTATAGTCCAACTCTTACATTCATACATGACTACTGGAAAAACCATACCTTTGGTTAGATGAACCTTTGTTGGCAAAGTAATGTCTCTGCTTTTTAATATGCTGTCTAGGTTAGTCATTGCTTTTCTTCCAAGGAGTAAGTGTCTTTTAATTTCATGGCTGCAGTCACCATCTGCAGTGATTTTGGAGCCCCTCAAATAAAGTCTGTCACTGTTTCCACTGTTTACCCATTTATTTGCCATGAAGTGATGGGACCAGATGCCATGATCTTACTTTGCTCAATGTTGAGTTTTAAGCCAAATTTTCACTCACCTCTTTCACTTTCATCACAAGGATCTTTACTTCCTCTTTGCTTTCTGCCATAAGGGTAGTGTCATCTGCATATTTGAGGTTATTGATATTTCTCCCGGCAATCTTGATTCCAGCTTGTGCTTCATCCATCCCAGCATTTCACATGATGTACTCTGCATATAAGTGAAATAAGCAGGGCTACATTATACAGCCTTGATGTTCTCCTTTCCCAATTCGGATTCAGTGTGTTGCTCCATGTCTAGTTTTAATGTTGCTTCTTGACCTGCATACAGGTTTCTTAGGAGGCAGGTAAGGTGATCTGGTATTCCCATCTCTTCAAGAATTTTCCACAGTTTGTTGTGATCCACACAGTCAAAGGCTTTGGCATAGACAATAAAGCAGAAGTAGATGTTTTTCTGGAACTCTCTTAATTTTCCGATGATTCAACGGATGTTGGCAATTTGACCTCTGGTTCCTCTGCCTTTTCTATTTTTTTAAATTTTCTTTTTCATTTATTTTTATTAGTTGGAGGCTAATTAATTTACAATATTGTAGTAGTTTTTGCCATACATTGACATGAATCAGCCATGGATTTACATGTGTTCCCCATCCTGAACCCCCCTCCCAACTCCCTCTCCATCCCATCCCTCTGGGTCTTCCCAGTGCACCGGCCCTGAGCACTTGTCTCATGCATCCAACCTGGGCTGGTGATCTGTTTCACCCTTGATAGTATACTTGTTTCAATGCTGTTCTCTTTGAACATCCTACCCTCGCCTTCTCCCACAGAGTCCCAAAGTCTGTTCTGTACATCTGTGTCTCTTTTTCTGTTTTGCATATAGGGTTATCATTACCATCTTTCTAAATTCTATATATACACGTTAGTATACTGTATTGGTGTTTATCTATCTGGCTTACTTCACTCTGTATAATGGGCTCCAGTTTCATCCATCTCATTAGAACTGATTCAAATGAATTCTTTTTAATGGCTGAGTAATATTCCATGGTGTATATGTACCATAGCTTCCTTATCCATTTGTCTGCTGATGGGCATCTAGGTTGCTTCCATGTCCTGGCTATTATAAACAGTGCTGCGATGAACATTGGGGTGCACGTGTCTCTTTCAATTCTGGTTTCCTCAGTGTGTATGCCCAGGTGTGGGATTGCTGGGTCATATGGCAGTTCTATTTCCAGTTTTTTAAGGAATCTCCACACTGTTCTCCATAGTGGCTGTATTAGTTTGCATTCCCACCAACAGTGTAAGAGGGTTCCCTTTTCTCCACACCCTCTCCAGCATTTATTGCTTGTAGACTTTTGGATAGCAGCCATTCTGACTGGTGTGTAATGGTACCTCATTGAGGTTTTGATTTGCATTTCTCTGATAATGAGTGATGTTGAGCATCTTTTCATGTGTTTGTTAGCCATCTGTATGTCTTCTTTGGAGAAATGTCTGTTTAGTTCTTTGGCCCATTTTTTGATTGGGTCATTTATTTTTCTGGAATTGAGCTGCAGGAGTTGCTTGTATATTTTTGAGATTAATCCTTTGTCTGTTGCTTCATTTGCTATTATTTTCTCCCATTCTGAAGGTTGTCTTTTCACCTTGCTTAGAGTTTCCTTTGTTGTGCAAAAGCTTTTAAGTTTCATTAGGTCCCATTTGTTTATTTTTGCTTTTATTTCCAATATTCTGTTAGGTGGGTCATAGAGGATCCTGCTGTGATTTATGTCGGAGAGTGTTCTCCTATGTTCTCCTCTAGGAGTTTTATAGTTTCTGGTCTTACATTTAGATCTTTAATCCATTTTGAGTTTATTTTTGTGAATGGTGTTAGAGAGTGTTCTAGTTTCATTCTTTACCAGTGGTTGACCAGTTTTCCCAACACCACTTGTTAAAGAGGTTGTCTTTTCTCCATTGTATATTCTTGCCTCCTTTGTTGAAGATAAGGTGTCCGTAGGTACATGGATTTATCTATGGGCTTTCTATTTTGTTCCATTGATCTACATTTCTGTCTTTGTGCCAGTACTATACTGTCTTCATGACTGTGGCTTTGTAATAGAGTCTGAAGTCAGGCAGGTTGATTCCTCCAGTTCCATTTTTCTTTCTCAAGATTGCTTTGGCTATTCAAGGTTTTTTGTATTTCCATACAAATTGTGAAATTCTTTGGTCTAGTTCTGTGAAAAATACCGTTGGTAGCTTGATAGGGATTGCATTGAATCTATAGATTGCTTTGGGCAGTATAGCCATTTTCACAATATTGATTCTTCCAATCCATGAACACGGTATATTTCTCCATCTATTTGTGTCCTCTTTGATTTCTTTCATCAGTGTTTTATAGTTTTCTATGTATAGGTCTTTTGTTTCTTTAGGTAGATATACTCCTAAGTATTTTATTCTTTTTGTTGCAATGGTGAATGGTATTGTTTCCTTAATTTCTCTTTCTGTTTTCTCATTGTTAGTGTATAGGAATGCAAGGGATTTCTGTGTGTTAATTTTATATCCTGCAACTTTACTATATTCGTTGATTATCTCTAGTAATTTTCTGGTAAAGTCTTTAGGGTTTTCTATGTAGAGGATCATGTCATCTGCAAACAGTGAGAGTTTCACTTCTTCTTTTCCTATCTGGATTCCTTTTACTTCTTTTTCTGCTCTGATTGCTGTGGCCAAAACTTCCAACACTATGTTGAATAGTAGTGGTGAGAGTGGGCACACTTGTCTTGTTCCTGATTTTAGGGGAAATGCTTTCAATTTTTCACCATTGAGGATAGTGTTTGCTGTGGGTTTGTCATATATAGCTTTTATTTTGTTGAGGTATGTTCCTTCTATTCCTGCTTTCTGGAGAGTTTTTATCATAAATGGATGTTGAATTTTGTCAAAGGCCTTTTCTGCATCTATTGAGATAATCATAAAGTTTTTATCTTTCAATTTGTTAATGTGGTGTATTAGATTGATTGATTTGCAGATATTAAAGAATCCTTGCATTCCTGGGATAAATCCCACTTGGTCATGATGTATGATCTTTTTAATATGTTGTTGTATTCTGTTTGCTAGAATTTTGTTAAGGATTTTTGCATCTACGTTCATCAGTGATACTGGCCTGTAGTTTTCTTTTTTGGTGGCATCTTTGTCTGGTTTTGGAATTAGGGTGATTGTAGCGCCATAGAATGAGTTTGGAAGTTTACCTTCCTCTGAAATTTTCTGGAAGAGTTTGAGTAAGATAGGTATTAGCTCTTCTCTAAATTTTTGGTAGAATTCAGCTGTGAAGCCATCTGGTCCTGGGCTTTTGTTTGCTGGAAGATTTCTGATTACAGTTTCGATTTCCATGCTTGAGATGGGTCTGTTAAGATCTTCTATCATCCTGGTTCAGTTTTGGAAAGTTATACTTTTCTAAGAATTTGTCCATTTCTTCCAAGTTGTCCATTTTATAGGCATAGAGCTGCTGGTAGTAGTCTCTTATGATCCTTTGTATTTCAGTGTTGTCTGTTGTGATCTCTCCATTTTCATTTCTAATTTTCTTGATTTAGTTCTTCTCCCTTTGTTTCTTAATGAGTCTTGCTACCGGTTTGTCAATTTTGTTTATCTTTTCAAAAAACCAGCTTTTAGCTTTGTTGATTTTTGCTATCATCTCTTTGGTTTCTTTTGTATTTATTTCTACCCTAATTTTTAAGATTTCTTTCCTTCTACTAACCCTGGGGTTCTTCATTTCTACCTTCTCTAGTCACTTTAGGTGTAGAGTTAGGTTATTTATTTGACTTTTTTCTTGTTTCTTGAGGTAAGCCTGTAATGCTATGAACCTTCCCCTTGGCACTGCTTTTACAGTGTCGCATAGGTTTTGGGTTGTTGTGTCTTCATTTTCATTCGTTTCTATGCATATTTTGATTTATTTTTTGATTTCTTCTATGATTTGTTGGTTATTCAGAAGCGTGTTATTTAGCCTCCATATGTTTAAATTTCTAATAGCTTTTCTTCCCCCTGTAATTGAGATCTAATCTTACTGCATTTTCATCAGAAAAGATGACTGGAATGATTTCAAATTTTTTGAATTTACCAAGGCTAGATTTATGGGCCAGGATGTGATCTCTTCTGGAGAAGGTTCCATGTGCACTTGAGACCTCTGCCTTTTCTAAATCCAGCTTGAACATCTGGAAGTTCACAGTTCATGTAATGTTGAAGCCTGGCTTGGTGAATATCAAGCATTATTTCGCAAGCATGTAAGATGAGTACAATTATGCATCAGTTTGAACATTCTTTGGCATTGTCTTTCTTTGGGATTGGAATGAATACTGACCTTTCCTGTCCCGTGGCCACTGCTGAGTTTCCAAATTTGCTGGCATATTGAGTACAACACTTTCACAGCATCATCTTTTAGGATTTGAAATAGCTCAACTGGAATTCCATCACCTCCACTAACTTTGTTCATAGTGATGCTTTCTAAGGCCCAGTTTACTTCACATTCCAGGATGTCTGGCTCTAGATGAGTGATCAAACCATCGTGATTATCTGGGTCGTGAAGATCTTTTTTGTACATTCCTTCTGTGTATTCTTGCCACCTCTTCTTAATATCTTAATATCTTATGCTTCTGTTAAGTCCATACCATTTCTGTCCTTTATCTAGCCCATCTTTGCATGAAATGTTCCCTTGGTATCTCTAATTTTCTTGAAGAGATCTCTAGTCTTTCCCATTCTGTTGTTTTCCTCTATTTCTTTGTATTGATCATGGAGGAAGGCTTTCTTATCTCTCCTTGCTATTCTTTGGAACTCTGCATTCAAATGGATATATCTTTCCTTTTTTCCATTGCGTCTCACTTCTCTTCTTTTCACAGCTATTTGTAAGGCCTTCTCAGACAGCCATTTTGCCTTTTTGCATTTCTTTTTCTCGGGGATGGTCTTGATCCCTGCTTCCTGTACAATGTCATGAACCTCCATCCATAATTCTTCAGGTACTCTGTCTATCAGATTTAATCCCTTGAATCTATTTGTCACTTCCACTGTTTAATAGTGAGGGATTTGATTTAGATCACACCTGAATGGTCCCGTGTTTTTCCCTACTTTCTTCCATTTTAGTCTGAGTTTGGCAATAAAGAGTTCATGATCTGAGCCACAGTCAGCTCCCGGTCTTATTTTTGCTGACTGTATAGAGCTTCTCCATCTTCAGCTGCAAAGAACATAATCAATCTGATTTCAGTATTGACTATCTGGTGATGTCCATGTGTAGAGTCTTCTCTTGAGTTGTTGGAAGAGGGTGTTTGCTATGACAAGTGCATTCTTCACAAAACTGTTAGCCTTTGCCCTGCTTCATTTTGTACTCCAAGGCCAAATTTACCTATTACTCCAGGTATCTCTTGACTTCCTACTTTTGCATTCCAGTCTCCAATAATGAAAAGGACATCTTTTTTGGATGTTAGTCCTAGAGGGTCTTGTAGGTCTTCATAGAACTGTTCAACTTCAGCTTCTTCAGCATTACTGGTTTGGGCATAGACTTGCATTACTGTGATATTGAATGCTTTGCCTTGGAAATGAACAGAGATCATTCTGTCGGTTTTGAGATTGCATCCAAGTACTGCATTTCAGACTCTCTTGTTGACTATGAGGGCTACTCCATTTCTTCTAAGGGATTCTTACCCACAGTAATATATACATAATGGTCATCTGAGTTAAATTCATCCATCAAGACTAGTCCATATGGGAAGCCCATAGTCATAGTTGATCCTGTGCATTTCAGAACTTAGCATGATTCAGAAACTGACTGGGGGGTAAACTTTCCTCTTGGTTAGATTGCAGACTTTCCAGGGAAGGCATTACAAACTCAAATGACTTCAGGGATCTAGCAGGCAATATAAATGAATTAAGTGTGACAGGTATGAGATATTATTTGTAAACTAATTTGGACAGAATGTGCCCCTCTAAAAGCATTGTCATGTGTATTTTCTATATGATATGTGTTTTTAAAATTATCAAGCCTGGAACTGAATTCAGATCTAGGGCTCCCAATTCACAGCCTTGGTGTCCAGCATCAAGCCTTCTAGTTCCAGACCCCACATGACCTTGGTTTCTCATGGCCCAGGTCTGCTATCATTCTCTTTGATCTGTTTTCTCCCAGGGGCCTTGGTATTCTGGAAATGAGAAGTGAGAGAATATCCACTGGTCTAACATTTACCAAAGAATGTTTTCAAGGGGAACTGGTCCTATGAGATATTCCTGAAAAAAAAGTAGTATCTGGTTATCAAATAATTCTGGTAAATAACACATATGGTCCCCCCTGTCAAATGATCACTATAAAGAAAATGAATAATTCAATATTTTAATTCAAAGCTAACCACACTTAGTTTATTACTGAACTTTCCTCCTCCTTTATAATTACATCATGAAGAACCAGTGTTCCATGCAGAGTACTCTGTAAACACTAACAGGCATTACCTCTTAACTCTACATTACATTCTTCTAGTGGGAAAGGCAGGATTAATTCTTGAACGTGCAAAGAATTTATTTAAGTTTTTACACTTAAAAGGTAAAGGCTACTTTACACTTAAAAGGTAAAAGGTAAAAGGCTAAAAGGTAAACTTGTTTAGAGTTTCCATAGAAGGAGGGAACAGCCATCACAGACGCCCCACTTTGTCACTCCAGTCAATGTTAGGGAAAAAGATTTGGTCCTTTTCTCCATCCAGTTACTTGCTTCACCCCAGAGGCAAGAGTACCTTTCCTGGTTTGGCCATGTCCTGGTTATAGTGTGTGAGCTTACTCTTACCCCCAGATCTGGAAACAGGCCATTCTTTTCCTTCTCTCCCTTGGACCACTATCCTGTAAGAGAGAGGGTGTCTTCCTTTCCTCCTCCTCTGTTGGTTCTTCAGAAGGATAGGACTTTTGTCCTTGGTAGGAGGGAAGTTCTGCCTTCTTCTCTGGTCCAGCTTTACTAGGCAGCTCCTTACCTTAGACACCACAGCTGTCCTGCTTCTGCCTCTGTGGCCGAGGTCTTTGTGTGCATACTCAGTTGACCATCACCTGGAGATGAAAAGGGACCAGTGGCAGGATTCAGACAGCAAACGTATTCATTAGCCTTCAACATTATGCACAGAATAAAAAATCAACTCTACTAAACCATTGCCCAGGTCTTTAGATGAGCAGCAGAACCTCCTTGTACTCTGCTGACTGTTGTGGACTGAGAGAGAGAAAATGGCATTTATCAGAGAGACCACTTATTTTCCCAGTTTCTTTTTTTTTCTTTTTCTTCTTCTTTTATTTTTAAACTATAACCTTCAGAAATCAGTTAGAAAAGACCCTTTGCATCTCAGGCTATAATTTTTTTGAGGAAATGATGTAATAGGCTGTTCTATTTCTAATCTTGAGAGTATTTTGTTTTGGGCATATTTCAAATGTTGATGTTAGACTGATATGAAAATGCCCGTTCGTGCTCAAAATCTAGGACAAAGGTTATTTCCACAAAGTTCAATAGAAAGTAATAAATAATTCTGAAATATTGTCTTAAAATAAGAATATAAAATATTATAACTTGCCAAGCCTTCAAGTCTATGTTGGCTTATTATTGCCAACCCAGCAGGTATAACAAAGGCTCTTGCCTCTGGCCTGACATTTCAGCTGCCTAGAGAGGTCCACCTCTGCTCACCAAGACTTGTTTATCAAAGTTTCAGCCATTCTTTCAAAAACGTCTATTCCATGTCAGATACAGTTTAATTGTACTAATTCTCTCTGTTACATCAATTTGTCAATAAGGATTTTCCATCTTGCCCACTGTATCTGCAATATTTCGAACTGTGATAAATAATGCATTTCTGATGATACACTGAGGCCATTTGTATGAAAGCACTACTAAAGCTAATACAGCTACAAGAAAGAAACCACCATTAATCTGAATTCATAGGACCTTTTGTCAGGGTTTATTTCTGTAAAAATAATAGTATCTTGAGGGTTGGTCTAGAATGAAGGGAAACTACAGGCTATTTGCATCTGCCTCACTGCTTCACAGATTATCTTGTAGAAGTGAAATGCAAAACTCATGTGGACTTGGTAGTGACTTTAAATCCCATCCCTGTAGTCTTTCCATTGGTAGAAGAGAAATTTGGGTGATATGAGCTATATCATCCTGTAGTCACATGTTCTATTCATAACTAAAACTCCAACCTGTATCACACACTGCCTTTGCAACAAATGACATTTTATAAATGTAGATTTTTATCCTTTCCTTTGAGCTTTCATTGTTAAATCAAGTGACATAAAATCGGAATAACTGAATTAGTTTTTATCACCAGAAACAAAAGAAAATACAGCAAGAGTCTGAGTGCATAGCTATTTTTCAACTTCTGTGTACAGAGTGGAAATTTACTTACTCTACCTGTCTATCCCCAGGTCCTATGTCACCTCCAGAAACATCTCAGAGTCAAGGATATTGTACTTAGGAAGACTGTCAGAACCTTCACTGGATGCCTTTTTCACCAGCTAAGATGCCTTATTGATCCAAAATGAGATTAAACAGTAATGCTTTATAAAGCTTTTAAAATAAAATAAAGCAACTACACCCTAAAAGCAAAAAAAATCATCTTTTGAACATCTTGCTTTAAATAATATCTTGTTAAGGATTGTCCCACTTAACCACTGTGCGTCAAAGCTTATGCCTCTCAAGTGTGCTGACATGCTGTGCCCAGGAAATTTTGGTTTGATTTCCAGCACTGGCAGACAAATTGTGGATCATAAATCCTGGTATAAGGCAATGGTTTTCTAGATCAACAGGAGACACTCAAGACAAAAAACAGAGAACAGGCGAGGGGGTAGAGTCACCTCTCTGTAATCCACAAACCTTTCTGATGCCCTTACAAGGATTTTGAGTGCATTTCTGCCAGTATCAGCAATGGTGAAGTTCACCTTCACTAAAATCTAATTCCAGCACTAACTGGCAGGCCCGCACTAGTGAAAATAACATTCCGGTTCCCTCCATGACCTCAGTCCCGACATGATAACGGGAGCCCTCAACAACTCATTTCTAGCTTGGAATTCTTGATGGTTTATTTAGTTTGACTGGCTGTCGGAGATTGCCATTATGAATACAGTTGCTAGGGAAGGCCTGCCGTCGTGCTGTTTGGCTTTTAAAGGGGTCAGGATTTTGCAACATCTCAAATAACACTTATGGCTTAATGTCTGCAAACAATGCAGCATTTAACATTTACTATGCGTGAAGAGGATCATAGTTCATCATTTATTATTCAAAAATTATGTAAAATATTTTTATGATGGAATATGAAGAATGTGTTCAAAATATTCATGTATATAAACAACACATAATAAATTTACCTAAAAACATCAATATGTACTCAAAGAGGTATCTGGAGTTCTGTAACATGGAGCCAAATTTTAAATATTTCAAAATTCAGACTTTTAATCATGTTATCTTTCAAGTGGATGAGACTGAGCTCTTCACTTTAGTGAAAAGAACATTTAATTTCCTATCCAAGGGGGCTATCATTTTTACGGTAGAGAAAGGCTAGGTTCATCATAATTTCACCACATGAGTTTCTCAATTCAAAAATTGATTGCCTGTTCCATCTTCCCATCTTACTTGTTTCAACAGCATGTTTTGGTTTCCTATAAAAGAAGGTGATTTTGAATATTGGTTCTTGAAACCTGGCAAGAACAGAAAACATTGCAGTTCAAGTGAAGATGGTGTGAGCAGTGTAGCCATTATGATTTGCATTCCGCATTTGTCATTCAACTCCCCAAACTTCTCTCAAACAGGAGTGTAGATTTCAATAAAATGTTAAAGTCAAATGACTTTGGTGACAGAATGAGAATGGATCCAATAAAATTTTTCTCTTAACAAGATACATAAATAATACAAGCCTTTAGCTACTGTCTTTTGTAGGAAGACATCTATTCTGTTAGTAGAGTGACTTCAATGAGTTTAAATGCCACACATTTGAGAGGCAGCCTACACATAGCAAGCCAGAGTCTTGAATCCCTTTTTAGACTGGATCCATTTGTTTTGGAAAGAAATCACTTCCAAATTATTGTTTTAATTATGTATGACACTTAATAGTACATCCTGCAAAAGTGATAAATTCTTCATAATATTTAAACTCATTATAGCTCACATTAAGTCTTTCTAGGAAGGGGTGACAACCTAGTTTCATAGGAGAAGCACAAAGATTATGAGTTAATGAAGTAAGTCTTTCTCTCTCCTTTATCTGCCTTTTCCTCCTCTCTAGCTGTTTGTTGTCTTTATTTCATGTTGTCCTTATTGTTTACTCATGTTAGCACTGTACATTTTAAAACACTGATATGCTTAATAAACATTTATTAAGTGCCAGTTTCATACAAGCATGGTGCTAGGTGCTAAAAAAGTTCTCCTAATTAAAAATTTTACTTGCTCTAAATAACACAGTCAGCTAGAGATGGATCAAACATTGGAAATCAGATCTTTGCATAATACCAACCCGTGATACACATGGCATTTTTACTCTAAAAACATTATTTAAACTTTTACTTAAGTAGAATATTGCATGTTTTGAGTTAGAAGTTTTATTTGCTCCAAAATTGCCTTTATAAGGTTTGAATTATTGGCTGCCACTGACTTTAATTAAACTCATTATGGCCTCACATGTTTGGCACTTGTTAAGGATGGGAAAAAAAAGTTTAAAAATGAGCCAAGTGACTTGATACACTCTCTCAGCAAATAGCCATAATAAGCCACACTGGACCACAACTCAGCCAGCAATGTGCTACTTGACCCTTACCAGTGTTTTTATGCTAAAAGAATGTGTGTTCATCTTCCTTATTCTTCAGTAAAGGATGTACTCTGTTCAAGTGAATGCCTTCAGTGACTTGGTTTGAATGGAAGTGCAGGCGCAAAATGATTTTCTTATTATTTCCTTTATGCAGGATAGACTCTCAACTAAGCAGTACAAGCTAATTGGGTCCTTCTTAGTCTTAGTCACTAGAATACCCAAACATTCATTTAGGGAAGGAAAATATCAGCCATACAGATGCTCTAATGGCAGGATGCCACACACCTCTAGGTCTGGAGTCCCCCAGATGGCTGATTGAATGTCATGGATTCATGTGGGTGTTCCTCATTGTACAGATAATGCTTCTGGGACAATTAGAAGGAAAAAAAAATTACCCATTTCAAATGCTTCAATGAATTGCATTGCAGGGCATTTTTTAAAAATTAAAAATGTGCTTGCATATTTTTCATTTAGTATTCATTTCATGACCTCAGAAATGTTAGAACAGAGGTCTAGGAAGGTGAAGGAATTACCCAAAGTCACCTGCACAAGGAAGTCACAAAACATTACCTTGACTTCAGATGACTTTCAATTAAAAGCTTTTTCCCATACTCTACTACCTATATAAATACTGTAAGCGTCAGATTACCTGTCTGTTGGCCATAATAACAACTACACATGCCAGGAATCCCCAAAACCTTCCCATTTATCAAGGTGGACCAGGCAGAGGGGGAGGCACCTCTAAATTTTATATTGATTTACAGTTTTCAAAGCACATTAACTCAAAGAAATCTCACTCAGTTGTTTATTCCTTCATGTGTTTATTCAAGAATTTATTAGTGAGATTTTTTTCCACCAGAATCTTGATCTTCTATCCACATTAGAGAGCTAGTCCTGTTCCCCGTTCCCTCTCCTATTCATCAAATTTCAGCTCCTGTGATTCTAGCTTTTTCTTTGAGGTGGGTAATTTTTTCCTCATTCTTTTATACATCTTTAATTTTCTCAAGGCCTAAGTGAAAAAATGAGAAATGTGATGGGGTGAGGGCAGGTTGTAGTAATAAATGAACAGACTAGGCTAGCTGATGATCATTAGTTTCAGGCATTTCCTGGCAATAAACCCTGTCTGTTTTTCCGACCCCTCAAAAGGGCTACCGTGTTTAGCGATTTGGGGGGTTATATATAGGGATCATAAGTTTACATCAAGTTCTACAATGACCAGGTGGAGAAGGCAATGGCACCCCACTCCAGTAGTCTTGCCTGGAAAATCCCATGGATGGAGGAGCCTGGTAGGCTGCAGTCCATGGCTCTCCAAGAGTCGGACACGACTGAGGGACTTCACTTTCACTTTTCACTTTCATGCATTGGAGAAGGAAATGGCAACCCACTCCAGTGTTCTTGCCTGGAGAATCCCAGGGATGGGGGGAGCCCGGTGGGCTGCCATCTATGGGGTCGCACAGAGTCGGACACGACTGAAGTGACTTAGCAGCAGCAGCAGCAGCACAGTGACCAGGAGGGAAAGAAATAGTGGTGAGGAGTGGAGGTCGTGGAGAGTCAATAGCTCTTAAAGGAAAAGAGTAGGAGTGTGTGTGTGTCTGTGTTTGTGTGTATGCGTCTGTAGGAATGGGACTAAAAGGAGAGCTATACTAGCAGTGACTGAAAAAAAACGATGACAATGGAGGCAGCAAGAAGGCCTCCCTTGGCTAAAGTCTTACCATCCCAGCCTGCAGAGAATCCTATAGCAGCTTTCAGCTAAGAGAAATTCCCTTCTCACTTTTTGTGGTGAGCATATATTGTGTGTGTGTGTGCACGTGCACTAGGTGTGTCCAACTTTTTGGAGTCCACCAGGCTCCTGGGTCCATTTAATTTCCCAGGCAAACATACTGGAGTGGGTTGCCATTTTCCTACTCCAGAAGATCTTCCTGACCAAGTGATCAAACCTGTGTCTTTTGTGTCTCCTGCACTGCAGACAGATTCTTAACCACTGTACCACCTGAGCATACATTACCCAAAGCCCTAACTTGGAATTTTGAATGTATTTTCCCATAGAATGTAATCAAAAGACATTAAACTCTTCAGATGTGTTTATATAATACATCTAATAAATGATAAGTGATATAAGCATTGTTTCCTTGGAAATATGTGCTTTGAATTCTTAATAGCATATTAATGAATTGGCTTTTAGAGCACAAACCATTCATAAAAAGAAGAGGGCCTATGTTAGATTATCATGACATCTCTAATTGTAGTATGTAGACATCTTGAGTCATTATTCAATTAAACATGAACATCATGGAATAAAAGATCAGCAGGGGTTTAATTATTAAGAAGAAGTTGATATTCAACATGATACAAGACTTTGAGAAAAAAATGGACTTTGTTTCTTTAGAACATAAGAGGATAAACAGAAAGTAATATTTGTTAAATGTTTATAGATACTAGGTTCTATGCTAAATGCTTTATATTATTACCTCAGTTAATTCTCAGAGCAATCAAATGAAGTGGTCATTACTCTCTCCATTTACAGGTAAGAGAACTGAGTTAAGAGATTTATAAAGGTTGAAATAAGAATTCCTACCTGAATTGTGCTTGTTTACTTGTTCACCAGGTAGAGTGATTTGATAGCTTGTTTATTGTTATAGCTCCTTTCTTCCTAGATTTTAATCATGGCCAAATCAACCAAATTAACCAAAGAATCAACTGGACTTTCTAATTTTCTCAGCCCAATGTCAGTTGTGAGTTAGATCACCATAAAGTCAATTCAATATTCTCATTAAATTGTCTGATAAAACCAAATATTTAGAACAATCTATTGAGAAATTTTTATTTTAGCATAGTTTGCTGCAGCCAAAATTCACAAGAAAAGTGAAAACTAAAATAATCTATGCTTTTTTACATTTTATTCTAACATCTGGTCACATTTAGATGTAATCTGTATGTAATACTCCATTGGGAACCAAACAAGAAATCCCCTGTAATTAGGCAAAATGAGATATTTCATTTTAAGTAAAAATTTCAGAGCTAATATTCCTCACATAAAAGAGGAATACTTTATATTTTATTATGCTTATATTTACATATATATAAATATATGTTATACTTACTTCTTATATAGTTTATACCACTGTATTCTGAACTGTTATAAGTCAATGTATTTGGAATAAGGTGTTGTTAACATTAAATTCAAATTGAACTTTATTTCCATATAATCTATATCAATCATTTTGGGGGCTAATATTGGCCAGTGTTTGAATATTTATTTTGAGCACTGGGTATTCAATGGTACAGAGAAAAGTTATTTATTCTACTATTAAATGGCATTCTTATGCTCATACTGGTTACCATTTTATTGCTTTTAAAACATAAAAAAATTCATTATCAGGAATGAGATTTAACTTGGGAAGTTACTTTATTTATCATATGATAAATTTCAAATATCCTTAAACTTATATACTGTTGCAAGTTCTTAGAAACTATAGCAAATGTGATTTGGCTCACTGTTTCTTTAAGGGAAAAGGAAAAGAGGAGCATGTTAAGGAGTGTATTAGACTAGAAAGTTTAATAACACCATCTATTAGGAAATTTTCAACAGGTCGCACTAGGCCAACAATATATATAAAGGTACAAGCCAAAAAAAAAGGGGCAGTCCTATACAATGTGTACCAGAGATCTCTTGCTGGACTGCATATGAATTACCATGTTTCAATATCTATCCACGAGTAAGTTCCAAACCCTGCCCTCTCATACGGTCGTTTCCTAGCCCTCTTCATTTCCCTGGACTTGGCATAATTCTGCCACAGTCTTCTCCAATGCCGCTTTCCTCCTGCAGTTTCATAGTTTAGAAAGTTTCTAGATTTCAAGATTAAGGTCAGGAAAAAAGGGGGTTATTTCAACTGGACTTTTATATATTTTTCTAGAGAGGAGCTCCATAATCACCATCTAAAACAAGCAACTGGAGGGAATTGCCTGGAGATCCAATGGTTAGGGCTCTATGCTCTCACTGCTGAGGGTGAGGATTCAACCCCTCATTGGGGAACTAAGATCCTGCAAGCCACGTGGGGTGGCCACTTAATAAATAAATAACGTCAACCAACTGGAAATGGAATCTTAGATGCATCATTAGAACAAATACAGCCTCTATCATTTCATGGATAAATCAGATAGCCCCTCTCACTAGTTTAATCAAAGACTTTGGTGGGTTTCTCCCACACATTGGCATCTAGTTTGAAAATGAGTCAACTGGAGAATGCATTTAGTGTGCTCTTATGAAGAAAACACTCTTGCTTTAGAGAAGAACTAAGCAACAAGAAAACTAATGTTTACTCACTCATCACATTTGATGTCTAATAGGTTTTCTGATAAAATAATTTCTCTCTCATTTGACAGTCTTATTGTTTGCAAAGGGCTATGCTATTCATTCAGCAACATATTCATTGTTCACACTTTTTCCATCAGAGAATTCTAACATTTATATGGTGTTTTATTTCTAAGTTTTTAGCAGAATTTAGAAATATATCAAGTTATGAATCTTCTGAAGCCTAAAAAACAGATGAGATACTTTTTCTCTTTCCAGTATTTTTCTGCTTGTCAAATCACTCTGATTTAGTGTTGACCACAAGATTTCATGGGCTTCCCTGGTGGCGCAAATGGTAAAGAATATGCCTGCAATGTGGGAGACCTGGTTCCAATCCCTGGGTTGGGAAGATCCCCTGGAGAAGCAAATGGCTACCCACTCCAGCATTCTTGCCTGGAGAATTCCATGGACAGAGAAGCCTGGAGGGCTATACATTCATGGGATCGCAAAGAGTCAGACATGACCGAGTAACTAACACACTCACAAGGCTTCTATGGATTTATTTATTCTTTCCATCTGTATTTTTAGTCTTATTTTGTAACCAAGAGGATGGGCTATGCCACTGTATTATAGGTTTCATTCCTGGAAATAGTGACTTATTGGTACATCTGCCAATGATATTACAGGCTTGAAATAGAAGCCAATTCAACTGAAACTAGACTGATTTTGTCAGATGTTACCTCTCAATATATGGAACCCTTAGAACTTAATGGAACCTATTAGAAAACTTTTGAAACAAACAGGAAAAAAAGAGGTAAAGCCTCCTATAGTAATCTATATAGTTCTTGTATTAATGACCATTTTAGCCTTAACATACACATTTTGTTGCTCTCAGATATGTTTTTTAAAAAGATTGACTTGCTTTTATTTAGAAAGTTTCAAATGGAATAATCTTTGAAATCCTACGACACCCTCTTTTTACAATAATTGAAATTTGTGTATCCTTGGATTTATCTCATTCTTTATAACTATTCATGTATTTCAAAAAAAGTTAAGTTGTATATACATTTCTTAATATCATTAATCTTTTTTTACTGGGGAATAGAATAGAAACAGTTGTTAAAATATTTTTACTTTTTATTTTGAATTGTGCAATCGAAGTTTATTTTAAAGGAACATAAGCTCAATTTTTAGTTTGCAAAGAGCTAATTTGGAAAAAATCCATATGTTCTGTTAAGATATATTCTTTACATGTAACTAACAATGCTGGAGCCATTGAATTTGCTTACTAAATATTTGCTTGATTGAGTAAATAAGTTCATCAATGATTTTTTAGTTCCCAGAAATGAAATAGGAAGGGAAAAAAATAAAACTGTCTCATGGAATTCTAAAAAAGACTCCAGCATTTGGAAAGAAAGAAAATGGCCTTGGTGAAGTATCCAGTGCCCAGGGAAAGCCTTGGACTCTTTCCAGAGTAAGCCCAGGAATGCCAAAAGACCCGCAGGGCAAGAACAGGGCCCACTTCAGGCTTGAAGCCAGGAGGCCTGAGGCCAGATCAAAACCCCAGCTGGGATGGTGGCCATAGGCAAGATCCTGGGCCTGCGGGTAAAGTTTGAAGGGTCAAAGCCACGTTAAACATCAAGGGTGAGTAAATATATCAAGGATATATATATCTACATATGAATTTATGTCATACAACTTTAAATGGGTTTCTATAGGATGACATGGGAGTGAGAATCCAGGGATAAGGGAATCTTAATAAACTAAAACAGAAGAGTATCATTATAGGTTTTGATAATGATAACATGCCAAGAATTGAAGAACATGAATGTCACAACTTTGCACTTGAAGTCCAAAGGAAAAAAAAAAGAAACAGAAAAACAAATGCATTTACTAGAAACTAATATTAAGCCCCAAATGTTGGTACAAATCTAGCTGAGAAGCCATTCCTTAACACTGATATGAATGAAAAAGATTTTGAGGTTTGAGTTGTCTGTAGTTTGGATCATCACTGTCATGCAAGTGTCAAAGAAAGAAAAAAATAACTCTGGCTACATCAAAGGAAACATAATGACCAGAACAAAGAAAGTTATAATGTACTTCTACTTATTAAATCACATCCTGATGATGATAATCAGTTTTGGTTGCCAAAGTTGAAGCTTTGGCAAAGTGGGCAACATTCAATGTCATAGGAAGAAGCTTGATATAACAGATCAGGGTATGAAACAATTCACAGCTCAGGTGTGCAAAAATAATATGACTTCTTAGTCTCCTGTTATAACATAATGCCTGTTTTTTAGGCTCTGCTCTATTGAGTTGGTGGAAAGAAACAGTCAAAAAAGATACCTCACAAGTTGCTATTCAATTCTGGGGTCTTAGGCTTGTACTGATGTTGGGGGCTATACAATTTTGTATCATCAGACTATTTTGTAGTCATTGGTCCCCCAGGTTAACTAATGAGATTGTGATTGTTCACGTTCCTCTTTCAGTTTAGCTACACTTGGCTGCTGCTTTGCCATTTAAGGGCAGGGAAACCTGGCGTGAAGCTGATTCTGGCATTATCTCCCGAGAGACTACTCAACTCTCTCTGACATAGAGCTGCCTCCCTCTCTTCTCCCAGGCTCTGGAAAATTTCTTTTTAATATTGGAAAAAACATTTATCCATTTATGTTCTCCAGGACCTTAACTTAAATTCTTCTAAAACCTTAAGTTTTGAAAAGCAAAGCCATAAATATTTCTAAGTTCTACTTTGCCACATCATTTTCCCAAAGTCATACTATTATAGAACTATCTCTATAGGGTGTAGAGATAAAAAGGGGAAAAAAAGAGAAAAGAAAAGAAATATAAATAAAAACAAACAATGACTGCCTTGGGTATGACCCTGTCATTAGAGGATGGTTTTCCACTGATTCACCTTGTAGTGATGTGGTAGAAAAGTTTTAAGCATTGAATAGGATATTGGTTGAGATGACCTGTACAGTTCCCGCTCTGTGTGAGAACCAAGGATAATAGTAATTTTACATTCTACTGCTTCAACTGTTAAGTGTAGTGCATGGTACCTAGGAAGCTACAAAATTTCTAATGAAAGAAGGAAAAACAAATTCAAAACACAATAGGAAATGCATATGTTTGTCTCATGGTAGTAATGAATTGGTGAAGGCAATGGCACCCCACTCCAGTACTCTTGCCTGGAAAACCCCATGGATGGAGGAGCCTGGTAGGCTGCAGTCCATGGGGTCGCTAAGAGTCGGACATGACTGAGCGACTTCACTTTCACTTTTCACTTTCATGCATTGGAGGAGGAAATGGCAACCCACTCCAGTGTTCTTGCCTGGAGAATCCCAGGGACGGAGGAGCCTGGTGGGCTGCAGTCCATGGGGTCGCACAGGGTCGGACACGACTGACGCGGCTTAGCAGCAGCAGCAGCAGGTGATGAATATGTTGAGCTAAATTGTATTACCTTCTTAAAGGAGCTACTTCTTTAAAAAAAGTTAAACTATGTATCATTTTAAACACAAGTGTGAAGCATACCCACAAAAATCATAATCTATTTTTAGGGAAATGAATTTTGATGGCTCATCAAATATTCATGCCTGGTTATAACCAAGACAATGAAAATCTCAAAATAAAAAAACTCCACATAACAGAAATCTTTTTTATAAAATATATGAACATTTTTACTTTCTTCATTTTTAGCTTCAAAATAATCACAATTTTTTCTCTAAATTCTTTCAAATAATACATATCTGCCTATAATTCCATTAAAATAACACATATGTGCCTATAATTCTATTAAAATAATGTGAGAGAAATATGGACAAAGACATAAGCACACAATTGACAGTGAGTTAAAACTTTAAAATGACTAGAAATGATAAGATCAGTGTGGGGTGAAGGGCTGTGGGCGCAGCGCTGTGAACAGAGAGGTACTGTACCTTCCCATTCCCATCCAGCCTCCTCAGGGGTCAAAGGATTTAATGTAGTCTTCTTACCCTGAACCACTCCATGTGATCTCAACCTTGCTTCTGGTCCAACCAAATCACTCCAAAGTCTTACAAGTTTTCCACTGTCCTTTTGGGCCAAGCCCATGCCCACCACGTTCCTCATGGCTGACACCGTCTCCACAAACCTGACCTCCAAAATCAGTTTCCAGCTTTTATTTTATCTGAGGCCACAGGTCAAAAGAAAGAAAATCTGAATATCAGTTTGATCTCATTTTTCTGTCCCATCCCATTCTGCAAGGAGTGGAGCTTACCATGGCTTACTGCTTTAGTAAAAAATGTGTAAATGGCCTCAATGTTTCATATTTTAATGTTAGATTTTGTTACTGTTAATGGGAGTTGGAGAGATAAAGAAAGTAACTTGGGTAGTGACTGTATGTCTGGGTATCATCTGCCATCTTATCCAAAAAGAGAAGATAATGGTGGGTATGGGAACCTATGAATCTGAGCACTGTTTTGCATCTTCTAAACAATAAACAGATCATTTACCAGCTCTGCTACCCAAAGATATGAACTACCATAGTTTCTCTTCAGTCTTTGCATATAGTTTTATTTGCTGCTATGAGAATTATTATTTCCTCCACCTATTTCTCATTAGAGTGGTGGTACTAGTTCTCAGTAATGACTGAAAATGGCATTGCAGGGAACATGCAGCATTCATAACTCTGTCTTACTAAACTACTCTGAATTAAGCTGTGTAAAAAATATGAAATTAACAAAAAGCATATTTGAAAATGTTAACAAATACAAAACCGGTCATGTGACTACTTTCTCTCATTTCTTCTCCCAAAATTTACTCACAGAAAACTCATATTCCTTCTTGTTTGGTAGGTTTTTCTTCTAGCCTTTTGCATCCAGAGAGCTCTTGTGAGAAAGAAAGGCTAGATGTTTGGGTCAGATGTGCTTTGACTAACTTCATTCTTACGAGAAAGGAAATGCATAGACCATCAGATAAAACAAGAAGCAGCAGTATTTTTTATGTTTAACTTACTTTCCTTAATTCATTCATTAATTTATCATCTAATAAATTCATATTGAGCACCTACTATGTGCCAGGCACTATTCTTCACATTGGGAATGAAACAGTGAGCAAAACTCTTCACAATTTCTGTCCTAGTGAAGTTCATAATCTAAAGGGACAAAAGTTACAAAAAATTCAAATATATGGTATTTAGATCTTAGTTATTGGGTGCAATCTATCTTAAATTTATCTTTTTTAGTTATTATGCATAATTTTAGTATAACCCTCTACCTACAAACCTTTCTTCTCTGTCCTTTGAAAATCTTGCCACTCAATTCTGTTTTATTCTATTAAAACTCACATGTATCCATTGAACACTTGAAGTATTGGGTACTCTGATGGGTGTTATGGTAGAAATGCAAAAATAAAGGAAGTTTCTGATATATACTTTACCCTCAGAAAACTTTTAATCTATGGTTGTTAAGCTTTGTACAATAGCATTTAAACCAGTTGGAATATTGTGAAGTGTTATGGACTAGGGGAAGGAACTGGCAAGAATGAGTCACGAAGTAGTACATTGTTAAGGAAGGTGTGATAGGAATAAACCTTGAAGTTCTGGAATGGAAACCTAGAGAAAGAAGGTTATATCAGGCCCTGTTAAAGGAATGACCAAAGATACGAATGACTATTGCATATTGAGGAAAAAGGAGAAATTTGACTTCCTTTAAGCAGAGAGTAATTTATGGTCCATCGCTGGGGCTAAATCTGGACTGAGGACAAGAAATAAAATTGTTGATAGTTTTAATTTAAGCTTAACATCAAGATTCAAAGAATTTGACTCAGCATATTCCCCAAACTGAGTTAATTTGGCTAAATTCTATGGCTTTTCTAATTGTGTGTATGTTCTGAGTGGAAAGTAGGTGAGTTGAATGGTTCTGTAACATGGTTTGTCAAAGATAGAAAGTTTATCAAAAAAACAAAGTGCCTCAGAATTGGGCGTAAGTTTTAAGAATGCAAATTGGTGTACATGAATTAATGTGGATTTCCCATGTCCTTAGGAAAATCTTAGACTAAAAATCTATCATAATCCAGTGGAATTGGCCTATGGGACCAACCAAAGACTCAGGAAGAAAAACCCAACAAATACAGTTTGATCAACAAACATTCCATTCCATTCATCAAATACTTACTGAGCACCTCTTATACTTAGTATTTTATCAGGTACTGTGAGAAGAAAGATGGGGAGGTACCACTTGGTTCTGCCTCATTGTTCAACACAATGTTTACTGAGGAATTTCTATGTAGTAAAGACTGACACTTCACTAGCCCTACTAAAGCATCTTGTGATGTTTCCTTAAGAAGTACCTTTTGCAGATAATTATCTACCTTTATATCTTGACCTTCCCCATCTTGTTTCAGAATTTTAGGTGCTGTATGAAATAGAACCACATTTTGTCAATTATATCAAAGGAAATGACAAAAAATACATTAGATAGTAGGAAACAATCACTTCTTTCCAATGAAACTGAAAGAAATTTGGTTCACTGAAGATAAATTCAAGCTACTCAGTCTCTTGCAGGTCTTGCTCTAAAGAGTGATTATCTAAACCATTTCCTGAGGGGACAGTTTTCTTGCCTTTCTCTAGTTCCTACTTTAATTCCATTTACTGTGGACTTGGCAATATCACAATAGTTAAATGAATTTTATACTTTTTTGAAAAGCTGATAGGATGTCAAATCTGAGTTACTTTTATGTTTAATGTTTTCTTCTGAAATGTCTTCCTATGTGTGTCAAAATGATAATGAAAATACAACCTAAAAAAAAAGGAAAGAATAAACAAAATAACAGAAAGCTTACAAACATTTATTGAGTACTGAAGTGAAGTTGAAGAAAGGTAGTTGGAATTAGAAAAGAAATGAGAATGTGGGTTTCACTGATAGATTTTCTCTATATATATTAAAAGTATGCTAATTTAAAATTTAATGAATCCTTACTATACTTCTTATATGTAAAATTTTGTTAAGTATTTTTTTATATATTGTTAAATTCTTAAAGGAGATCTGTGGAGTAATTAATGCAAAATTCTTTTTTTTTTTGGTATCTGCAAAAATGAACATTAGAAAAAGAAATCAACCTAGAAGAAACGGATAAGTTTCTAGAAACATATAGCCCACCAAAATGAATCAAGAAGAAGTAGATAACTTGAACAGATAATCACTAGAGGTGAAATAGAATCTGTAATTAAAAAAACTCCCTATAAACAAAAATCCAGGACTGAATGGCTTCACTGGGGAATTCTACCAAACATACAAGGAAGAACTGGTACCAATTCCCTCAGACTCTTCCAAAAGACATTCTATGAAGCTACCATCACTTTGATACCAAAACCAGACAAAGACATCACCAAAAAAGAAAGTCATAGGCCAGTATCTTTGATGAACAGCAAATAATCTTAAAATGTACACAAAATCATAAAAGACTCAGAATTCCAAAGCAATCTTGAGGAAAAAGAACAAAGCAGGAGGCATAACTCTCACAGACTTTAGATAATACTACAAAGTTATAGAAATCAAAGAAGTGTGGTATTGGCATAAAAACAGACATATGGATCAACTGAACAGAATAGAGAGCCAATAAATAAACACAAATAAACAAATACCTGTGAGCAATTAATCTTTCACAAAGGGGACAAGAATATACAACGGGAAAAAGTTTCTTCAGCAAGCGGTGTTGTAAGAACTGGCCAGCCATATGTAAATCAATGAAATGAGAACCCTTATACCATACACGAAAATAAACCCAAAATGGCTTAAAGACTTAAATGTAAGGTATAACACCATAAAACTTTTAGAAGAGATTATAGGCAAACCACTCTGACATAAATCATACCAATATTTTCTTAGGTAAGTTTCCCAAGACAATAGAAATAAAAGCAAAAATAAGCAATGGAATCTAATCAAACTTATAAGCTTTTGCACTGTTCAAAAGATAGCCTTTGAACTGGAAGAAAATGTTTGCAAATGATGTGACTGACAAGGGCTTAATCTCTAAAATACCCAAACAGTTCATACAACTCAATAACAAAAAAGCACACAACTCAATCAAAAAAATGGGCAGAAGACCTAAGCAGACATTTTTCCAAAGAATACCATTTAGATGGCTAGTAGGCATATGAAAAGATATTCGGCATTGCTATTTACTAGAGAAATACAAATCAAAACTACAATGAAGTATCACCTCACACCAGTCAGAATGACCATCATTAAAAAGTCTGCACATAAAAAATTCTGGAGGGAGTGTGGAGAAAAAAGCAACCCTCCTATACTGTTGGTGGGAAAGTAAACTGGTGCAGCCACTCTGGAGAATAATATGGAGGTTCCTTAAAAAACTAAAAGTAGAGCTACTATATGAACCTGAAATTCCACTCTTGCATATACACCCAGAAACCATGATTCTAAAAGATACATACACCTCAATGGTCATTGCAGCACTATTTACAATAGCCAACATATGGAAGCAACCTAAACGCTCTAGACAGGTGAATGGATTAAGAAAATATGGTATATATACACATGGAATATTACTCATCCATAAAAAGAATGAAATAATGCCATTTGAAGCAACATGGATGGACTTAGAGATTATCCTACTAAGTGAAGTATGTCAGACAGAGAAAGGCATATATCATATGATATCACTTATATGTGGAATCTAAAAAACTAATACAAATGAATTTATTGACAAAACAAAAACAGACTCACAGACATAGAAAACAAAGGAGGTAGGGATAAATTAGGAGTTTGGTATTCGCAGATGCAAACTACTATAATAAAATAAGAAACAATACTGTCCTACTATACAGCAGAGGGTACTATATTCAATACCTTGTAATAACCTATAATGGAAAAGAACCCCAAAAAAGAATACACACACACACGCATAAAACTGAATCACTTTGCTGTACAACAGAAACTAACGCAACATTATAAATCAACTATACTTCAATAGAAAACAAAAACAAAAAATCCCAATGAAAAATCCAGATAAAGAGGAATTGACCATGTAAAACATTTGGGTTGTCATGTAGAGCATTTAATGTACTGAGCCCAGTAATTCGTTTGGTTAAAAACTGTCAAACTGCTTGCTATGATTGATTTTGCATTAGGTCAAATTATATGCCAGTTCTCTTACTACCAATAAAAACTCTTAAAGCAATAGTAATTCAGTGTTTGCTTGACCTCTATATCTTAGATTTTGCAGCAGTGAAAATACCTCTCTTTTCTGTTGTTAGGAGGTTGAAGCAAAAGTAAAAAAATTGTCAGGCCCAGATTGACTACCCATGGTAAAAACTGTTTAGTGACATAATTTATAGGGAACATGTGATAGTTTACAGGAGTGACATGCGTCATCTTCCCACATGAAACTATGTAGAATGTAATTTTACAGTTGGGTAAATTCTCAAGGCAGGGCACTGAGATCTGGCTGTGGGACGCCCATTAGTGTCAAAAGGAGTCAAGGGCTCTATTCCTCATGCCCCTCTTAGAGAATGCACCTGTGTTGGCCTGTTGTGAGAGGAGTCCATTCCTTTTCTGGAAATTCTGAATGCTGATATTAACCAGTGTCATGTATGGACATTTATAAAACTTTAGATGGGTACTTTGGTTTGTCTATGGTTAATCATGGCATGAAAATGCAAAGTCATGCATTTTTACCTCCATATAAATCTAGATTTATAAAAATGAGGAAACTGTAAGCTAAACAATGTTATGTGAAATAGATGTTATATAATTAGAATTCTTATAGAATGATGATCCATATGCTTTCAGACCTAGAATAGTATTAATGTAGTTAGAAAAAGCAAAGTCCATGCAATAACGGATAATTCTAATATCTCAAGTCTTTGCTTCCTATTTCTTTCACATGGGGAAGGTGGCACATAGGCCTTAGTAATACTTGTTAAAATTTCCATTTTTTTTTTTTAATTTACAACCCTCACATACGTCAGCAACCTCTAAATGGCTGCCCTCCAAAAATCCTCCACTTACTCTTGAATACCTAAGTTGTATTTATCTTCTTTCCTCCTGTTTTCTTTCAAATGTCCTACAAACAGCCTGGTTAGGTTGGATGTGCCTGTGAGGAAGGCAGGAAACTGAGGAGGCCATGATGTGATCTACCTTAGCAGAAGGTAAACACAAAGTGAATGGTAATCAGTAGTACATAATAATGGAGGTTTTTGAAAGCATGTATTGGATATCATGCATATTTTCATTTTTACAAATTTGCAAACATTTTACAATGTGCATATTTAATTGCTAAGTACAAAGAAGCCTGGGCTTCCCAGGTGGCTCAGTAGTAAAGAATCTGCCTGCCAATGCAGGAGATGTGGGTTTGATCGCTGGACCGGGGAGATTCCCTGAAGTAGGAAATGGCAACCCACTCCAGTATTCTTGCCTGGAGAATTCCATGGACAGAGGAGCTTGCTGGGTTATAGTCCAGGGAGTCTCAAAGAGTTGGACATGACTGAGTGCATACACACACACACACACACTCAAAGAACCAGAGATAATATAAAAATGAAAAACACAGAGATATATATTCTGCTATCAAAGAAGGAGTTTTAAAAACCTAGAGGGGTGGGATGGGGTGGGAGGTAGGAGGGACGTTCATGAAGGAGGAGACATACGTATACCTATGGCTGATTCATATTGATGTATGGCAGAAACCATCACAGTATTGTAAAGCAATTATCTGCCAATAATATATAATTAAATTTAATAAAAAGAACATATTTTACACTTTCCACATTAAAAATTTTAGATGATGGAAATGTTCTATAATATAGTTTTGTAAAGCATTGTGGTAACCATCAGCTACATGAACTTGTAAAGCACCTGAAATATGGCTGAAGTAACAGAAAATGGTAATTTCTAATTACATTTAATTTACATTTAAACTGGAATAGCCATACATTTAAATTTTTAAAAAAAATTATTCTTTTATTCTTTAGAGATTTGAAGTTTTATTCAAGCGAAATCTCTAAGCCTAAATGGAGTGCTTAGTACAGGTGCTGAATACACATCTGGTGAACAAATGACTCAATGAGTCCTAGCTTCAGCCTAGATCCACCTTCCCTTGCCCATGTTTAAGAACTTGACCTCCTCCAGGCTGTTACAAACAGGACCTCCACCTGGGAGAGCCACAGTATTGGCCCTTCCAGCTTTCTATCTCAACCACTAACTCTTCCATTTAAACCTTCATGAAATCCAGCCAATTCCATCTCCCAAGCATTTCTGGAAACATCCTCCTTCTCGCCAGCCCTACCTGTACCACCGGCACAAATGCAGGTCTCCGCCAGTCTTAAATAGCTCAAATCCGAGCCTGTCCCTCTCCCACTGAATACCTTCCCCTTGATTTTGACAGAGTCTGTCTTCTCATCTGGGTCCTGAGGACCTGCCTGCTCTACCCCTCCATATTTGTCTGGTTCCCCAGGCTCCAGCTCTTTGGCTTCTATTCCTTTTCTTTACTCTCTGCCTCCTTGGAGTCTTCTCAGAACCCCAGTAGTTGGTAAGGTGGGCCCAGTTTTTCTCACTACTTACCCCACCCAGGCTGGAGTTGGGGGGTTGTTAGGGCTAAACTACTCCAGAACACTCTTCCAGCACTGACACAGCCCTGGCCAAATGAATCCTCACTCCAGGGCACTGACCATTCTATTCTCCCCTGGCACCTCAGACCAGGACTGCCCACCGCTGAGCTTCCTGAAGTTTGGTGAAGCGCAGGCGGAGGGTCCCAGGCCCTCTGGGTGGAAGCTGCAGCTCACGCTGACTGTGGCCTCATATGAGGCAGGAGATTGACTCCCAAGGCCACTGCAAACTGACCTGACCTGAGGAGGCAGGGAGTCTGGGCTCAGAGTCTCCCTGCAGCACATCTGTGTGATGATCAAAGAAATACGAAGTAACATTTGGAGGCTACTATCACTGTCCTACGCCCTTCACTTGTATCATCTTATGAAACCCTCACAGTAGTCCTGTGAAGGTAGGCATAGCAAGTCCCCTATGAATGAACAAGTTCTGTTCTGACAGTTAGCTAGGTACCTAACTAACACAACAGGTTATATATTACTGTACTCTAATAGGTTTGTAACACTTTTCACTCCAATAATATATTAAAAAACGAACAAAAAAGAAAACAGTTTTACTCTTACAATACAGTACTTTGAGAAATGGGCTTCCCAGGTGGTGCTAGTGGTAAAGAACCTGCCTGCCAATGCAGGAGACATAGAGACGCAGGTTCGACCCCTGGGTTGGGAAGGTCCCCTGGAGGAGGGCATGGCAACCCATTCCTGTATCCCTGGAGAATCCCATGGACAGAGGAGCCTGGCAGGTTATAGTCCATAGGGTTGCAAAGAGTTGGACACGAATGGAGCGACTTAGCATGCACACATGCACACACACCTTGACAAGTATGCTAGTGCAGTACCACAGCGGGCACACAGGGGCTGGCATCAAGTGAACAGGCAAGGAGAGTTACTGATTGCCGGAGGGAGAGCAGGTGGGAGATGGCAGAGCTGAAGGATCATCAGCAGTGAGAGAGGGCAAGCTTCAATTTCACTCATGCCCGATGTTGACGCCACAGGTTCCTTGCTGGATTCAGTTCTATCCACCCTCTTGAAAAAACAATCCAGTGATGTCTCGGTAGTACTGTACCAGCTACACCACTGCTGCTTTTTTATGCTTGTTTCTGGATATCTGGGGCTTTAAATAAAGATACTATACCACTGTACTTTATATATTATTACACGGGAAAGTACACAAAAGCACACCACTTGAAGAGGACGCATGCACATGGCTATGTACACCAGACACATGCACTACTTACTTGATTGGACATGTGAAAGCATGTTCGCATTTTTGAGAGTTCACAACTTAACTGTTCCTATGTAGGTGCCTTATTGTACTAGCACCATCTCCATTTTACAGAGGGGATTTTACAGAAGTTTTCACAGAAGTAAGAAAAATTGATGGCTCAAGGGCATGCAGCTGGCAAATGGAGGGGCCAGGCCTCCAGGGCCCCAGAACGCTTCACTGACACGCAGGTGCTTGCACCCAGCAGCTCCAGCCAGAAAAGGCCTGGTGGCCAGGGACTGCGCTCAGCTGCTGCCTATGCAGCTGCGCCAAGGCTTCCGGAGGCGTCAGGTTGGCTCCCAGCAGCCTCACTGCATGGGTGTGGCCAGGTGAACTAGGGAAGAGCCCTGGCCAAGGAGAATACCTGCTCGCAGCACCCTCTTCACTCCCATGCACGGAAGTTTGAATAGCTACCATACTAGACAGAGAATATCTGGAAAATTCAAACATCAAGTTTGCAAGGTAATCACTGACAATTTCAAAAGAGGATTAATGCTGCTAGGCAAGCACAAACATAATTCTTTAAGCCTCAGAGAAGTAAAATATCTCCATTGAGAAAAATTTAAAGCAATAGTTTAATGTAGATGTGAAGGATGAAGAAGCATTATTTAGACTGTGCAACGGATTTCCTGGATGAGTTTAAGGGGCATCAGGTATTTTATATACACTTGTTCATTGGGCTCCCAAGCTGGGATATATTGCCTCTACTTTATAATGGACACAGTTAAGACTCCGGGGTTAATTAACATACCCAAGTTCACCTGACTAATAGGTAGTGCTTACTAGGGTTGGATCCAGGTGGACCTGACTCCTGACCACAGGTATGTTCTATATCACTATGCTGGTGAAGGAAAAGGGGGAATCAAAAATGGTTCAAGGCCACAAAACAGGATGTCTTGAAGGCGGCAGTGCCATAACCGAAGCGGTTTATTCAGGCAGAGGGTTAGCTTGAAGGTAGTGAATGGATGTATAAATTAGTCAGGGGGGAAGATAGCAGTGAAGATTTGGAACTAAAGGAAAGACTAAATGCTTAGGATGGGAACAGATGTGGAAGCCAATTGCTAAATCTGATGATTGAGGCTGGAATTGGGTGGGTCATCAGAGGAAAGAATGTACAAATAAAGGCATGTAATTAAAATCTTAGGAAACATGCATTTTTAGGTCTCAGGAAGAAAAAAGAAGCCACTTAAAAGATTAGTGAAGTTTTAGAGAAGAAGGAGGAAACAATATCAAGTAGGTCGTGGTCACCAGTGTCAAATTCTATACAAAGAAAAAAGGAGGATGAAGAGCTAGCGATAAGAATGAAGAGTTACCTGTTGGAAAGTTTAGTAATCCTTAAAAGAGAGGAATCACAACTATATAGAAGCCCGCAAACTTCCTCAAACTTTATATTTTCTCAAGGTTCTCCCCTGTGTTCCTAGGCCTACACTGTCATGCATACCAATTGCTTTTTTCAGGAATTAAGATGGAGACAATCTGAGCACTTTTGTAATAGACCTTATGACTTTCATGAAGCTGAATCTATCTCCCTATTTTTAGCATTGGTCTATGGTTGGATTTAGTAGCACTTAATGAAAGACTCGAGATCTCTTCAAGGAAATTAGAGATACCAAGGGAACATTTCATGCAAAGATGGGCTCAATAAAGGACAGAAATGGTATAGGCATAACAGAAGCAGAAGGTATTAAGAGGAGGTGGCAAGAATACATAGAAGAACTATACAAAAGATATCTTAATGACCCAGATAACCATGATGGTGTAATAACTCACCTAGAGCCAGACATCCTAGAGTGTGAGGTCAAGTGGGCCTTAGGAAGCATCACTACGAACAAAGCTAGTGGAACTGATAGAATCCCAGTTGAGCTATTTCAAATCCTAAGAGATGATGCTGTGAAAGTGCTGTACTCAATATGCCAACAAATTTGGAAAACTCAGCAGTGGCCACAGGACTGGAAAAGGTCAGTTTTCATTCCAATCCCAAAGAAAGGCAACGCCAAAGAATGCTCAAGCTATCACACAATTGCACTCAATCCACACGCTAGCAAGGTAATGCTCAAAATTCTCCAAGCTAGGCTTCAACAGTATGTGAACTGAGAAATTAAAGATTTACAAGCTGGATTTAGAAAAGGCAGAGGAACCAGAGATCAAATTGCCAACATTCACTGGATCATTAAAAAAGCAAGAAAATTCCAGAAAAAGTCTACTTTTGCATCATTGACTAGGCTAAAGGCTTTGACTGTGTGGATCACAACAAACTGTGGAAAATTCTTGAAGAGATGGGAGTACCAGACCACCTTACTTGCCTCCTGAAAAACCTGTATGCAGGTCAAGAAGCAACAGTTAGAACCAAACATGGGACAACAGACTGGTTCCAAATTGGGAAAGGAGTAAATCAAGGTTCTATATTGTCACCCTGCTTATTTAACTTATATGCAGAGTACATCATGTAAAATGCCAGGCTGAATGAAGCACAAGCTGGAATCAAGATTGCTGGGAGAAATATCAATAACCTCAGATATGCAAATGACACCACTCTTATGGCAGAAAGTGAAGAACTAAAGAGCCTCTTGATGAAAGTGGAAGAGGAGAGTGAAAAAGTTGGTTTAAAACTCAACATTCAAAAAACTAAGATCATGGTATCTGGTCCCATCACTTCATGGCAATTAGATGGGGAAACAAGTAAACAATGATAGACTTTATTTTCTTGGGCTCCAAAATCACTGCAGATAGTGACTTCAGCCATGAAATTAAAAGACACTTGCTCCTTGAAAGAAAAGCAATGACCAACCTAGACAGCATGTTAAAAAGCGAGACATTACTTTGCCAACAAAGGTCTGTCTTAGTCAAAGCTATGGTTTTTTTAGTAGTCCATGTATGGATATGAGAGTTGGCCATAAAGAAAGCTGAGCACCAATGAATTGATGCTTTTGAACTGTGGTGTTGGAGAAGACTCTTGAGAGTCCCTTGGACTGCAAGGAGATCAAATCAGTCAGTCCTGAAAGAAATCAGTCCTGAATAATCATTGTAAGGACTGATACTGAAGCTGAAACTCCAATACTTTGGCCACCTGATGCAAAGAGGAAGAGCCAACTCATTGGAAAAGACCCTGATTCTAGGAAAGATTGAAAACAGGAGAAGGGGACGACAGAGAATGAGATGTTTGGATGGCATCACTAACTCAATAGACATGAGTTTGAGCAAGCTCCGGGAGATAGTGAAGGACAGGGAAGCCTGGTGTGCTGCAGTCCACGGGGTGGCAAAGAGTCAGACATGACTGAGTGACTGAACAACAGCAAATACAAATATAGGATGAATGAATGAGACCAGGTGATGTTTTATTCCCATGCATATTTAGCATTTTGGGAAAATATTATTTGTTAATTATTGAACCCCCCAGGTACTAAGTATTATTGGTGAAACAGAATAAAATGTCATATATTATTTTTGTTCTCAAAGAATTTATAGTCTTAATGGAGGAAGGAATAAAACAAACACACCTGAGATTGTTAGGTGCTTATTTTATGAAACACAGCTAGCCCGATGTGAGGGTCCAGCCAAACTGTTTTTTAAATGCTGAACTAGTTTCCTCCTCTGTTTAGCTCCCTGGCCCCTATACCATTCTCTGGGAATGCAGGACATCTGCATATTCTGGTAAGTGAATGAGTAGGGCGTGGCAAGCAAGAGCCTCTGGAACCTTGCCCTAGGGTGTAGCCAGTATCCATTCTGACTGGATGGATTTCTTGTCATCTCAGTTGTTGAATATTTTGATTATCACCCTGGAGGTGCATATTATTAACACTAAGAATTTGCAAAAACTCTTAGAAAATCAGGTAAAACAAGCGACTTAAAGATAGGGGTGATGTTAATTTCTTTAGGTAAGATGATTATTTATGATTAATCACATTAATAATAATATGTGGGTGCTTCTAAATTTGATATTAATATAGTAACTTTGGGTTGAAGTGTGCTCAGAACACAAAAGTGGTTAGTCTGGCCTGGGCTTTGCTATTAATTGGCTGTATGACTTTGGTTAAGTCACTTCACTTTATGGGTTTATTTCATTTCTTTGTGAAATATGGAAGCTGAAAAATTGTGTCAGAATAATTTCTGCCTCAGGAATCAGAAAAATCCTATTTAACTGGCCTAAGAACTAAGGACTTTTTATATAACATATGAAAAGAGACCCATGGGGAGGATAGTCTTAAGGAATGATAAATGAAGACCCTGGTTCCACTTCTTTATGAGTCTCTTGGTTCTACTCTCTACATGTGTGAAGTTCATGATCAGTGTAGTTGAATAAGATGAACATTACTTCCTCTGTCTTTCATAAGTGAATGGTATTCTTCCCCTCACCTCCCAAATAGACTTCCCCTGAAGTTTCTGGTCACAGTTGTGTCATATGCTCCTATCTAAACTGATACTTGACAAGAAGAATGGGACTCCATGATTGACTTAGACTATATCAGTTTTGCCCTCTGACTGGGGATGAATCCAGCTTTTCTTGAACATGGCCAAAATAGACCATGGGTACCCAAACGAAACCAAGATTCTGTTTGGGAAAAGGAAGGAGAGTGTGACTGCTGTGTGGACAATTATGACGCTCCTTTTACCAAATGTAATTGTTGATCTGTCTTCATTCTTCAATATTGCTCCCTCCTTATCTCAAATACTACACACTTGGATTCGAACCCCCAACACTCTCAAACAGTGATCATCTATTATTTACATGAAAGTCATCCAGAGGAGGACAGTTAAATGAATCAAACTTTGTTCTAACACCAGTCCTTCTCTCATCACTCCATTGCTTCAAGGAGCTATAAAAGGAAAAGTGGGTTATCTAAGGGGATACTACATGTTGCTAATAATGCCAATGATCACGGGTGAGTCCTCATATTAGCTAAATTGTATTGTTCTCGTTTTCACTTGTCAGCTATCTGCCAGGTATTGAGAAGAGTCCTGGGGGACAGGGCAGTTTGATGTAGTTGCTACTGAGGGGGTACAATGCCCTTTGGCAGAAATTCAGCCATTTGAACCTATTGGCTAGCACTGTCAAATAAATGACCTGTTCTTAGCCAGGCACACTGACTCACTGTATTCCCACAAAAAGGCAAATTCAGAGAGGATTAATGAGGTTGTTGAGGAAGTGGGAGAAAGAAATCAGCTGACAGATTAGTGCTATTTCATAGTTTCTTTACCTTGGACATTGGTGAGTGAACTTGATGACTTATAGTCTGATTCCTTCCTGATTTATTTCTGAATGTAACCTGTATCTATCATCTTAGGTCTATGAAAAAGTCATCTCATTAGCTAAAATCCTGACTTTCCAATCAAGTATAAGATCTTAAATTATTATCTATAGCTGATAATGAATCTATGGGTCAGCTCAGGCTGAAGTGAGTTCCTCTGTACCCCTAAGGAGGAATTCAGTGACTAGCACATAATGGTGGATCAGACACTCTTGCTCCCTACTTCCCTCTTTTAGATTACACCCTGGTGACTGTACCTTTCAGTTGGCCTGTTATACACAGATGGGTATTTGAACAGTTTCTCATAAAGTGTATTTCAGCTTGAGAAGTATGAACGTGAGGTAATTAAAATTTTTTAATTTGAGACACGGTTCTGATTATGTGATCATTAGCTGTTAACTTACAATAGATTCAAAGATGGATCAAAAATTACAATATTGTAAGAAAAGAAAAAAATGATTTTAAAAGGAAAGATATACCCATTTGAATGCAGAGTTCCAAAGAATAGCAAGGAGAGATAAAAAAGCCTTCCTCAGTCATCAGTGCAAAGAAATAGAGGAAAACAATAGAATGGGAAAGACTAAAGATCTCTTCAAGAAAGTTAGGGATACCAAGGGAACATTTCATGCAAAGATGGGCTTAATAAAGGACAGAAATGTTATGGACCTAACAGAAGCAGAAGGTATTAAGAAGAGGTGGCAAGAATACACAGAAGAACCGTACAAAAATGATCTTCACAACCCAGATAATCAGGATGGTGTGATCACTCATCTAGAGCCAGACATCCTGGAATGTGAAGTCAAGTGGGCCTTAGGAAGCATCACTATTAACAAAGCTAGTGAAGGTGATGGAATTCCAGTAGAGCTATTTCAAATCCTAAAAGATGATGCTTGAAAATGCTGCACTCAATATGCCAGCAAACTTGGAAAACTCAGCAGTGGCCACAGGCCTGGAAAAGGTCAGTTCTCATCCCTATCCCAAAGGAAAGCAATGCTAAAGAATGCTCAAACTACTGCACAATTGCACTCATCTCACACGATAGCAAAGTAATGCTCAAAATTCTCCAAGCCAGGCTTCAGCAATACATGAACCGTGAACTTCCAGATGTTCAAGCTGGTTATAGAAAAGGCAGAAGAACCAGAGATCAAATTGCCAACAGCTACTGGATAATTGAAAAGGCAAGAGAGTTCCAGAAAAACATCTATTTCTGCTTTATTGACTATGCCAAAGCCTTTGACTGTGTGGATCACAATAAACTGGAAATTTCTTAAACAGGTGGGAAAACCAGACTACCTGACCTGCTTCTTGAGAAATCTGTATGCAGGTCAGGAAGCAACAGTTAGAACTGGACATGGAACAGACTGATTCCAAATAGGAAAAGGAGTATGTCAAGGCTGTATATTGTCACCTTGCTTATTTAACTTATATGCAGAGTACATCATGAGAAGTGCTGGGCTGGATGAAGCACAAGCTGGAATCAATATTGCCAGGAGAAATATCAATAACCTCAGATGTGCAGATGACACTACCCTTATGGCAGAAAGTGAAGAACTAAAGAGGCTCTTGATGAAAGTGAAAGAGGAGAGTAAAAAATTTGACTTAAAACTCAACATTCAGAAAACTAAGATCATGGCATCAGGTCCCATCACTTCATGGCAAATAGATGGAGAAACAGTGGAAACAGTGGAAACTTTATTTTTTCGGGCTCCAAAATCACTGTAGAAAGTGACTGCAGCCATGAAATTAAAAGTCTCTTACTCCTTGGGAGAAAAGCTATGACCAACCTAGACAACATATTAAAAAGTAGAGACATTACTTGGTCAGCAAAGGTCCATCTAGTCAAGGCTATGGTTTTTCCAGTAGTCATGTGAGAGTTGGACTGTAAAGAAAGCTGAGTGCTGAAGAATTGACGCTTTTGAACTGTGGTGTTAGAGAAGACTCTTGAGAGTCCCTTGGACTGCAAGGAGATTCAACCAGTCCATCCTAAAGGAAATCAGTCCTGAATAGTCATTGGAAGGACTGATGCTGAAGCTGAAATTTTGGCCACCTGATGCAAAGAGCTGACTCCTTGGAAAAGACCCTGATGCTGGGAAAGATTGAAGGCAAGAGGAGGAGGGGACGACAGAGGATGTGATGGTTGGATGGCATCACCAACTCAATGGACGTGAGTTTGAGTAAACTCCAGGAGTTGATGATGTACATGGAAGCCTGGCGTGTCACAGTCCATGGGGTCACAAAGAGTCGGACGGGACTGAGTGACTGAACTGAACTTAAATTGTTCCAGAAAGAGTCAACCTCATGTGGCTCTGGCTGTCATGAAATCTTGAATGCTTTACTACCTTTTCACCTCATTTTCTTCCTTCTATTAGATGAAAGGTTTTAAAAAAAAATTCTATTGTATCTTCTTTGTTGACTTATATGCCATCACTCTTTCTTCTTTTTTATAGTGGTTGTTTTAGGGTGTATTGTACATGTCTTTAACTTATCACAATTTACCTTTAGGTAATATACTTCACTTTTTCTCTTTACAGCCTTTATGTCATTGTCATTATAAGTTATATTTCTACATGTGTTATAAAAGCAAACATACATTTATAATTGGTTTTACTTTTAAGAGAGAACCAATTTTTAAAATATTTAAAAATTAAGAAATAATATCTTTCATATTTGGGCTTCCCAGGTGTAATGGTAAAGAATTTGCCTGCCAATGAAGGAGATACAGGAGGCATGGGTTTGATGCCTGGGTGGGGAAAAGCCCCTGGAGAAGGAAATGGCAGCCAACTCCAGTATTCTTGCCAGGAAATCCCATGGACACAGGAGCCTGATGGGCTACACAGTCCATGGGATCACAAAGAGCTGGTGGACAGGACTGAGTGATTTAGCACTCACACAACCATATTTCATATTTACCCACATGTTCACCATTTTAGTGCTCTTCGTTCCTTTGTGTATATACGGATTTGCACCTGATATCATTTTCATTATGCCTAAGGGACTTCTTTCAGTATTCCTTATAATACAGTTTTGCTGGCAATTCATTTTTTCTATTTTTGAATGTCTGAAAAAATTCATTTCCTCTCTATTTTTAAAGATATTTTCACTGAGTATAGAATTCCACACTGACATGTTTTCCCCCTTCTATTCAGTACCTCAAAGATAATTCTTTTCTGTATTCTGGAATGTATCATTTTCAGCAAGAAATCTGCTATTGTTCTTCTCTTTGTTCCTCTGTATATAATGTGCCTTTTCCCATTTAGTTATGATATGTATCAATATCATTTTAATCATATTTCCTATGCTTAGGTTTAGTTGAGCTTTTAAAATATATACATCTGTAATTTTTGACAAGTTGGGAAAGTTTTTGCCATGATTATTTAAACATTTTTACTGTCCTCTTCTTATTGGTGACTCTATACGTTTTATTAGCTCCTTAAAGTTGTCTCACGGCTCTCTCATGCTCTATTCAAGTTTTCATCCAGTCTTTTATCTGTTTTCATGTGGAGTATTCTATTTTGTGATGTATTCAGATCCACAAATCTTTTCTTTTCATTGTCTAATCTGTTGTTAATTCTGCCTGTAGAAATATTGTCAGTTACTACAATTTTTTTTTTGCTAAAAATTTGACTTAGTTCACTTTTATGTCATCAATATCTCTGTTTACAATTCACTCATTCTGTCTTCTTGAATACATAGAAAGTGGCTAGAAAAACTGTTTTAACATTCTTACATATTAATTGTGTTATCTGTATCATTTTTGGATCTTTTTCTATTGATTGATTTTTCTCCTCACCATGTGCCAT